>NC_080421.1:49398119-49698119 GCF_029873635.1 Malania oleifera | reverse complement strand
TGGTCTACTCGAAAAGCATTGAGGAGCATGAGACACACTTACGGCTAGTACTTCAGATGCTCAGGGAAAAGAAATTGTATGCCAAGTTTAGCAAATGTGAATTTTGGTTAGAGAAAGTGTCGTTTCTAGGGCATGTTATTTCAGGGGATGGTATTTCAGTGGATCCCAGCAAGATTGAGGTGGTGTTGAATTAGGCCAAGCTAAAGAACGTTCAGGAAATTATGAGTTTCTTGGGACTGGCGGGTTACTACCATCGGTGCGTAGAGGGGTTTTTAGCTTTATCAGGATCTCTCACGCGTCTGACTAGAAAGAATGTTAAGTTTGAATGGGATGAGGATTGCGAGCATAGCTTTCAGGAATTGAAGCAGAGGCTTGTCACTGCACTAGTGTTGACGATTCCATCGGGGGGTGATGGCTATGTAATTTACAGTGAGGCATCCTTGAAAGGGCTAGGCTATGTATTGATGCAGCATGATAGGGTTGTAGCTTATGCCTCCCGAAAATTGAAAAAGTATGAAAAGAACTACCTTACTCATGATTTGGAATTGGCTGCAGTGGTACATGCGTTAAAGATTTGGAGGCATTACTTGTACAGTAAGAGATGCGAGATATTCTTCGATTACAAAATTTTGAAGTACTTTTTCACTCAAAAGGAGCTGAACATGAGATAGAGGAGGTGGTTGGAACTTATTAAAGATTATGATTGCACTATCAATTATCACCCAAGGAAAGCAAACGTGGTAGCCGATACTCTAAGCAAGGAATCAGTGAGACCAGTACTAGCAGCTATGGAGGTTCAGCATCTAATCCAAATGGATCTAGAGGGACTCGGTGTAGAGTTGGTAGAGAGTGATCCTCATGAATTTATTGCCAACCTAGTGGTGCAGCCTACCCTACAAGAAATGATTAAAACCACTCAGAAAGATGACGCAGAATTAGCAAAGCTTATAGCAAGGGTGTAGAACGGACAGGGAGAGAAATTCAGTATCTCTGATGATAGGGCTTTGATGTTCCATTCCAGGTTGTGCATGCCTACAGATATGGACATCAAGAGGACGATCTTAGAGGAGGCTCACAGGTCCTTATACATAGTTCATCTAGGTAGTACTAAAATGTATAGAGATCGATGAGAGTCTTACTGGTGGAGTGGCATAAAGAGGGAAATTGCTGAGTTTTTGTGGCAGTGTTTGACGTGCCAGTACGTATATGTATGTATTTTTGAAAAAGCCTGGTATTTGGGATTTCAATAACCCTAGAGATGATAATATTATTATTTTATAGTAGAGAATTATAGTTTATCCCATACAACAGGAAAAATATAGTTTTTCTTATACAAATTAGTATATTATGAATACCGCTTAAATTGTCTGGCATAAGAAATGATAGCTTTAAATATAGAGTTTATATACAATATTATACAAAACCATGATCTACAGTTTTATACAAATTCATACTATTACAAATTTTAAAGAACCATAGTATTATAGATTTTACAAAATCATGATATATATAGTTTTATACAGATTCATAGTATTATAGATTTTACAGAACCATAGTATTACAGATTTTTAGAACCACGATTTATATAGTTTTATACAGATTCATAGTATTATAGATTTTATAGAACCATAGTATTACAGATTTTACTGAACCATGATATATATAGTTTTATAAAAATCCATAGTATTACAGATTTTACAGAACCATGATATTACAGATTTATACAGAACCATGATACACAGTTTTATATAGACTCATAGTATTACAGTGTATATAGAATCATAGTATTATAGTTTATACAAAATCATGGTATTACAGTTTATACAGAATCATGGTAACATAGTAATATTTATAAATAGTATTATATAGTATCAGAACCCTGATGGACCAAATTTTTATAGAGAGCACAGTACTGTTGTTATACAGTTATAGTAGTGCAGCCACACTTTCAGATAAAGTGTTGGTAATCAGTCGATTGGGCCAGAGGAGAGTAGAGGATCCCCCTAGAGTCCGGACCAAGCTGGGTAGGTCAATCGTATTCACAGTTATAGTTACAGATACAGATACAGATACAGTTTGATTTAGCTTGGTGGGCCAGCCACGGTTAAGTCCAGCCTATAGGCCACACAACCCGATCATGCGGGGTTAATTCATGATTACAGTTATCCATCCAGGGAAGTTTTCACAATTATATATATACATAGATTTACGAAAGAAAAATTCTTTATCATAGTTAAAAGTATGTTCAAATAGAAAGTATGTATTTAAAATGACATAGGTGTGAGTTATGATATATGTATTACACAAACATGTCTTTACAGTTACAGTTGTATTATAGTTACATCTTGATTATATAAAACTCATCTAACACACACTGATATTAACTTATTCTCACTTATTGAGAGGTGTCTTATCCCAAGAATTCAAACATTTCAGGAGATTCAGGTAGACAAGCGGAGCGAGCTCCGAGGTGGAGGAGGTTATGGTACTACCCTGGTTTTAGGGCAAGTGTTTGATCTAGGAGATATGTTTTTTTATAATCCCAAGGGTATTTCATGGATTGTTGGGGATGTATTTATATATGTATGGAGGTTATAGCACTCTGGTATTGTATATATAAGGTTTGGGTATTTTTATGTTTTTCGTTGCATAGATAGTAAGCATTTATGGACAGGTATATCCCCAGTACCCCACTTTGGTCCGGGTTGATTATGTGTATATGACAACTTGGTATCAGAGCAAATACTTAATATTATTATTTTTTTTAAATAGCGCAGAATTTTCGAATCGTTACAGTTTGGTATCAAAGCCTAGGTTGCTAGGTTATATAAACTTTAGAGCACAGTGGAAAACAATATCAGAGTATAGGTATAAATCTTGATGAGGATAGGAAATGGGTAGATCAGGACATCAATTAGTCATTGTTAGAGGTTAAGATGAGAATTTAGGGTTTTGTCCTTTACCCTAAAGGCAAGAATTCTGTAACAATTTTTGTGTTTTTCCTGGGGTGACGATTTTAGGAAAGTCATGGTAAACTATTGTCAATCTTTGTTTTTGAGTGGTAAGACTAAACCTTAAATTAGGGATAAAGATGTTAAGTTGATTGGTGATAAAAAGGATATTTTATGGTTAGATTAATGTATTAGTTGTGTTATGGAATTAGGATTCTCAGACTATGTTGTTCTATTTTTAGGATGGACCCTCGGGATGGCAATATGAATACTGACGGTGGTGATGATGTAGGGCCGTCCAGTATGGGTGGCACTTATTTAGATGCAGTATTACGCAATGTCACCCAGCAAGTAATGGCTGAGATAACAAGGAATTCAAGGGAACAGGGCTACCCGCCAGCTCACCAGAGTTGTACCACTGAGCAGTTCACTCGAATGAATCCCCCATCATCCTCTAGAGGAGCTGACCTGTTTGTGGCAGAGAATTGGGTCCAAGAGATTGAGGAGATGTTGGCAGTTCTCCTGTGCACCGAGGAGCAAAAAATTTTATTCGCTAGTTTTAAGTTGACAGGGGAGGCTAAACGCTAGTGAAGGTTAGTGAAATTTCTAGAAGAGTAGAGTCCGGTGTCAATAGCTTTGACCTGGTGCCGCTTCAAGGAGATATTCTTCGGGCGGTATTTCCTCGCTACTACCAAAAATACTAAAGCGTCGAAATTTCTCAATTTGACTTCGGGGCATCTAACGATTCAGCAGTATGCAGCCATATTCATTGAGCTGTCTCGATTTGCCCCATACATGCTGCCAAATGAGGAGAAAAATGCGAGGAAGTTCAAGGAAGGCCTAAGACAGAGTATTTATGAGCAGGTGGTGGCATTTTAGGTGCAGACTTTTTCAATTCTAGTGGATAAAGCCATAGTTATAGAGACCAGCCTGTAAAGAGGTGCTGGAGTACAAAGTCAGAGGAAGAGGCCTATGCCTCCTAATTTCAAAGCAGGCATCAGTCAGTATCAGAAGAGGAGATATGATGAGGGCCAGCGGTAGGTAGCGAGACGTTGAGTTCCTCAGGGTGATCCAGTATCTTTTATTTGTGCTAGATGTGGTAAGAGGCATGTGGGGGAATGTCGAGTTAGAGAGAATGACTATTATCGATGTGGTAGAACCGGACACATTGCATGGGTATGTCATGGGGCGTTGAACAATGCACTCGTTCCTATTGTTGTTGGGCAAACAACCAAGCACCTGGAGGCAACTAGAAGAAGAACACCGCCCTAGCGTGAGTTTATGCATTGACACCAGGGGATGCAAAGGCGGTCGGCGATATGGTGATAAGTATCATTTCTATGTTTTTAAATAAAGTTGTTGTTTTGTTTGATTCAAGGGCCACCCATTCTTTTATATCTCTGTGGTACATCAAGTTATGTGGGATAGAAACTCATATGTTAGACTCCAAACTATCAATAGCCACACAGATGGGATCAATTGTGATATGTAGAAGAGTGCTTAAAGATTGTCTAGTGAATATTCAAGGAAAAATGCTACCAGCCAAACTTGTGGTATTTAACATGCATGGATTTGATGTAATTTTGGGAATGGACTGGTTAGCCGCTAACTATGCTAGCATTGACTGTCATAAGAAAGAAGTGGTATCCAAACCTCCTGGGGAGGAAGAGTACAAATTTGTGGGGTCGTGTGTACGCTACTCACCACAGTTAGTATCAGCTATTCAAGCGATGAGACTACTTCTGGACGGATGTCAAGGGTACATAGCTTGTGTGAAGGAAATGCTAGGGGGAAATTAAAACTTGCAGATATTCTAGTAGTAAGGGAGTTTTCAGATGTCTTCCCAAAAGATTTACCGAGATTGCCTCCCAACCGTGAGATTGAATTTGCCATTGACTTACTTCTAGGGATGGCACTGATATCTAAAGCTCCCTATAGAATGGCTCAAACAGAATTGAGAGAATTAAAAGAACAATTGCATGAATTACTGAATAAGGGGTTTGTTAGACCCAGTGTGTCACCCTGGGGAGTGTCAGTTATGTTTGTGAAGAAGAAAGATGGGACGATAAGGATGTGTATCCACTACAGAGAGATAAATAAAGTGATAGTTAAGAATAAGTATCCTCTTCCACATATTGATGATTTGTTCGATCAGCTCCAGGGAATGCAGGTTTACTCAAAGATTGATCTTCGATCTGGATACCATCAAGTGAAGGTTAAGGCAGAGGATGTTTTAAAGACGGCATTCTGAACTTGGTATGGCCATTATGAGTTTTTAGTCATGCCATTTAGACTGACGAATGCTCTTCTTGCATTCATAGACCTGGTGAACAGAGTTTTCTATAAGTAAATAGACCAGTTTGTAGTGGTTTTCATCAATGATATTCTGGTCTATTCAAAGCGCCCCGAGGAGCATGAGACACACATTTGAGGATAGTTCTTTAGATACTGAGAGAAAGAAAGTTGTACACTAAATTCAAGAAATGTGAATTATGGCTGAAGGAAGTTACATTCCTCATACATGTGATCTCCAGGGACAACATTTCGGTAGATCTAAGAAATATAGAGGTATTAGTGAATTGGGTGAGACCGAGAAATGTACAAGAAATCAGGAGTTTCTTAGGTCTGGCAGGATACTACCGGCAGTTTGTGGAAGGTTTTTCCAGAGTATTGGGTTCTCAGACACGATTAACAAGGAAAAATGTGAAGTTCAAGTGGATGGATGATTGTGAGCAAAGTTTCGAGGAACTGAAGCAGTGACTCGTCACTGCACTGGTTTTGTTTGTTCCATTAAGAGATGGTGGATTTGTGATATACAGTGACGCGTCTCAGAAGGGACTCAGGTGTGTCTTGATGCAGCAGGAGAACGTTATTGCATACTCTTCTTGACAACTTAAAGAATATGAAAACAACTACCCGACGCATGATTTGGAGTTGGCTGCAATGGTGTATGCATTGAAAATCTAGAGGCATTATCTGTATGGGGGAAAATGTGAAATATTTACAGATCATAAGAGTTTGAAGTATTTCTTCACACAGAAGGATTTAAATATGAGGCAGAGGAGATGACTAGAATTGATAAAGGATTACGACTATACCATTAGTTACCACCCAGGAAGGGCTAATATGGTGGCTGATGTCTTGATCCGAAAGTTAGAAAGTGCCTCAATATCAGCAGTGGTGGCACAGCATCAGATTAAAATGGACTTGGAAAGACTTGGTGTGGAGCTAGTAGAGGGATCACTAGCCATTTATTACTAATCTAGTGCTTGAGCCAACTCTACCAGAGAGAATTAAGATTGCATAGACATAAGATGCAAAATTGGTAAAGATCAGAGATAGAGTATATAGTGGATAGGGAGCTAATTTTAATATTACAGATGACGGAGCTTTGAGGTTTCGTAGTAGGTTGTGCATACCTGATGACGTTGAAATTAAAAGGACCATTTTGAAAGAGGTGCACCTTTCTCTATATATAGTACATCCAGGAAGTTCGAAAATGTACACAAATTTGTTGGAATCCTTCTAGTGGAGCAATATGAAAAGAGAAATAGCCTAATATGTAGAACAACGTCTGACCTTCCGATAGATAAAGGCTGAGCGCGGCTAGTAGGATCATTGCAACCACTTCATATTCCGTAATGGAAGTGGGAATATATCTCCATGGACTTTGTCACAAGATTGCCACTAGCACAGCAGGGGCAAAATGTCATATGGGTCATTGTGGATCGATTGACAAAGACTACCCATTTTCTTCCTATTAGAGTTAACTACTCCATGGGTAAATTGGTAGAGCTGTATATATAGGAAATAGCCAAACTGCATGGCGTGCCTGTGTCCATCATTTTTAACTGGCACCCACGATTCACATCTCAGTTTTGGAAGAGCTTACAGAGAGCATTAGGTTCCCAGTTGCCTTTTAGCACATCCTTTCATCCTTAGACCGATGGACAGACAGAGAGGACCACACAAATACTAGAAGATATGCTGCGAGCCTGCATGTTAGATTTTGGGGATAGCTAGATTTAGTATCTACCACCAGTGGATTTTGCTTATGAGAACAGCTATCAGACGAGTATTGAAATGGCACCATATAAAGTACTATATGGTTGGAGGTGTTGAACTCTACTATACTAGGATAAATTAGGTGAAAGACAGATTTTAGGGCTAAAGTCAGTACATCAGACTTATGATAAGGTCAAACTCATCAGAGATAGAATCAAAACATATCAGAGTCGATAAAAAAGCTACACAGACACCCGCTGACGAACGTTGGAATTTGGTGTAGGAGATAATGTGTTTTTGAGAATTGTACTAACGAAAGGAGTAATGAGATTTGGAAAGAAGGGTAAGCTTAGCCCTAGGTACATTAGGCCGTTTGAGATATTGGAAAGAATCGGTCTAGTCGCCTACAAGTTAGCATTACCCTCAACGTTATCTAGAATCCACGACATATTTCATGTATCTATGTTGAAGAAATACATCCTAGATCCATCACATGTTATAAGTTATGAGGCACTAGAACTCGGAGATACTTTATCATATGAAGAAGTGCCAATTCAGATCTTAGATCATAAAGAACAAGAGCTATGCACCAAGAAAATCCCTCTAGTAAAAGTACTTTGGAGAAATCATGTGGTTAAGGAAGTTTCGTGGGAGCTGGAGGAGAAAATGCATCAAAAGTACCTACATCTATTTGATGGGGCCCAGCATTAGCTAGAAAAGTAATGTTTCAGGTAAGGACTCGTTGTATGTGAGTATGTAATAGTTTGTGTTTTGAGTTATATAAGGAGAGTTATGTTTTGGTTATATGTAATCTCCCAGAACCATTTATGTTACCACGGTATTCCTCTGCCATAAGTGAGGGTAATCAATAAAGATTTGGTGGTTTGTTTTTTAATTGATGGTATAAGTCTCGATTAGTAAATTTCAAGGAATAAATTTTTATAAGGAGGGGAGGATCAAGAGACCCGAAAAATAGTAATTAATGAAATAATAAAGGAAAGGAAGGATTTGGTTTGGTACAGGTCCAAGCCATGGACGGTTTGAGGCTACCTTAGAAAACCGTTGATAGTTACAACTACTAAGAGTATTTTAAGCGCCAAATTGTCGACGGTTTCATCAAGCCCGGCAAAACCGTCGACGCTTTTGAGTTATTGTGGTCAGGTAAGGTAAAACAGTAGAAATGGTTTGGTTAAAAAGCTAAACCAAAAATTAAACTCTCTCCTAGGGCTACGATGTCCATACTCTCTCTCTTCAAATTTCACCCAGATTCAGCCTAAATGGAAGGATTAACGTGATTTTGGGATCCCTGCTATGATTCTTTGCTGTTTAGCCAAAGTGATTTTACTGTTCAGGCTTCCTAGGCCCCACTCCAAACATAGGGAAAGGAAGTTGTTTTTCAAGTTTAATTAATTATTGGAATATGTGGGTCTTAAGGATATTAAAAGGGTAAATTTTCTAGGGTTGAGTTGATTGAGTTGAGGTATATGGATACAGGTTTGTGTGAGCACCGTAGGCATAGTTTTGGGTTCCTTGCAGGCATAACTCTAGGAAACAGGTAAGGGGAATATGTTACATCAGTTAATTTAGAAAATTGCACTAATTAAGTATAGCATGTGATTACAGGATTATACAGTATGAAAGTTATGGGTATGAAAATTATAGTGTTACGTATATGTACGTATTTTTGAAAAAGCCTGGTATTTGGGATTCCGATAAACCCTAGAGATGAGTATATTATTATTTTACAGGGAAACTATAGTTTTTCTCATACAGATTATTATATTATGAATACCGCTTAAATTGTGTGGCATGAGAAATGATAGTTTTAAATATAGAGTTTATATACATTATACAAAACTATGATCTATAGTTTTATACAGATTTATAGTATTATAGATTTTACAGAACCATAGTATTACAGATTTTATAGAACCATGATATATATATAGTTTTATACAGATTCATAGTATTACAGATTTTACAGAACGATAGTATTACAGATTTTACAGAACCATGATATATATAGTTTTACATAGATTCATAGTATTACAAATTTTACAGAACAATGATATATATAGTTTTATACAGATCCATAGTATTTCAGATTTTACAGAACCATGATATTAAAGATTTATACAAAACCATGATACACAGTTTCATATAGAATCATGGTGTTATAGTTTATACAGAATCGCGGTATTATAGTTTATACAGAACATGGTATTACAGTTTATATAGAATCATAGTATTACAGTTTATATAGAATCATGGTAATATAGTAATATTCATAAATAGTATTATATAGTATCAAAACCATGATGGACCAAAGATTTACAAAGTGCGTGGTACCATTGCTATACAGTTATAGTAATGCAGCCACACTTTCAGATAAAGTGTCGGTAATCAGTTGATTAGGCTAGAGGAGAGTAAAGGATCCCCTGGAGTCCAGACCAGGCTGGGTAGACCAATCATACTTACAATTACAGTTACAGTTACAGATACATATATAGTTTGACTTAGCCTGGTGAGCCAGCCACGGTTAAGTCCAGCCTACAGGCCACATAAACCGATCACATGGGGTTAATTCATGATTACAATTATCCATCTTGGGAAGTTTTCACAATAATATATATACATAGATTTACAAAAGCAGAATTATTTATCATAGTTAAAAGTATGTTCAAATAGAAAGAGTGTGTTTGAAATGACATAGGTATGATATATTTATATACACAGAAATGTCTTTACAGTTACAGTTGAATTAATAGTTATGTCTTGATTATATAAAACTCATCTGTCACACACTGATATTAACATATTCCCACTTACTGCGAGGTGTCTCACCCCAAGATTTCGAACATGTCAGGAGATCCAGGTAGACAGGCATAGCAAGCTCCGAGGTAGAGGAGGTTGTGGTACTGCCCTTGTTTTAGGGTAAGTGTTTGAACTAAAAGATATATTTTTGTATAATCCCTAGCGTATTTCATGGATTATTGGGGATGTATTTGTATATGTATGGAGGTTATAGTACTCTGGTATTGTATATATAAGGGTTTAGGTAATTTATGTTTTCCGTTGCATAGATAGTAAGCATTTATAGACAAGTATATCCTTGGTACCCCACTTTGGTCTGGGTTTATTATGTGTATATGACAGCTTGGTATCAGAGCAGACATATCATATTAGTTTTTTTAAAAAAAAAGTAGCGCAAAATTTTTCTAGTCGTGACAATGATGCACCAGAGGGCAATACCTAAGACGATAAGGTAATGCAAGCCTGACCCCTCGAGTATAGCTGCCAAAGGTGGCGAAGCTGGAACCTTGTCAACAACCCCAAGAATGTCTTCCACTTGGGAGGATTCCCCCAGTGAAGCCTTCTTTTTGCTGCTACCCTTCCATTTCTTCTTCTTGGCTATAATTTGCTCAAAGTCACTCCAATTCATGTCTCCAAAAGGAAGATGGATAAGCAGAAATATATACACAGATATTATAACACGACAAAGTTAGGCTATGAAAACTAAAAGTGAGGACTGAATGGAATAGGACTAAAGTCGCATCACACAAGATTTTGCTCTTTAAGTAGCTTGGTATTAGGAACGATTCCCTTGCATGCCCTGAGACAGAACTCATTGAGGATAGCCTAATTCATAGGAGACAAACTAGGGAGCATGCAATGTTGCCAAGCTGAAAAAATGTTGGCAGAATTAGATGCGAAGTAGAATGAATAGAAAAATAAAAGGAAGGAAAGGATAGGCGATATCACCGTCAAGTAGGAGTCGACCAAATGTGGGGCCCATCAAAGTTTAACTCCCCTGAAGCAAAAAAGAACTTATGCTTCCATTGATATATGGAGGAAGCGCCAAAGGTGAACAACTTAAATTATGGGAGCCAATTAAAATAAAACACCTCATTTTCAATAGAATGGTTCCTCATATAGTGGTAGGATCGAAATAGCACAACTAAAGGTTGGTGGCCCCTATAGATGAGAAGAGCCGCAAAGCATACCAGTGTAAGGTATAAGTTGGGAGCCAGTTGGCTATGTAACATATTATAAAACCGCAGGATATCAGAAACGAAGGGATGTAAGGGTAGCCTAAGCCCAGTCTCGAAGTAGTCAGCATACAAGCAAACTTCGTCTAGACCAAGCTAAAGGGCCGATTCTGAGCTGCTAGGAACCCTGAGGTGAATGGTGCTCGGAATACAGTATAGGTGGCATAGGATCAATAAATCGTCTAGAGTGAGAGAGGATCTTACACTCCTTATACTAACTACCATTGAAAAGTGAGCCTTAGAAGTGTCCACCCTAACAGAGGCTCCTAAAAGGAGAAATAAATAGCACACCATTTTTGCTTATAAGCTAAAGATCAAAAGGAACTACTTCGAGAAAATTTTTGAAGAACGTGAAGAACACTGCCAAGAACACATGAAAAGTGCATAGAATACATGCATACAAACAAAAATTCGAAGCAAACAAAGACATAAAGGGCAAAAAGGAAAAGGACAAAAGAAGAAGGCGCACTTGATGCTATGGAAGAACTTCCTCTAGAGACGAGGGGAAAATAAGGCATAGGAATCAATTTATAGAACCATAGTGCCGCGAATCCCAAAACGGTGTGAATCCTAATGGTGCGAATCCCAAAACATGCGCGAGTCACCATACTGCCCCAACTGAGGAGCATAACTCATAAGGACCCAGGACCAGCCCACTTGATGAGCACAACTTATAAGGCAGACAAAGGGTGAGCACTACAAACCAGATTTGCCCAATTGATGAGTACAAATCATGAGACCTGAAATCCAGCCCACTTGATGAGCACAGCTCATGAGGCAGGGAAAGGGTGAGCACTGTTTACCAGACTGGTCCAACTAATGAGCACAACTCATGAGGCCTGAAGACCAACCCACTTGATGAGCACTGCTCATAAGGCATACATAGGGAGAGCACTACTCACCAGATTGACCCAACAGATGAGCACAACTTATAAGGTCCTAGATCACCCCACTTGATAAGCACAACTTATGAGGCAAATGAAGAATGAGCATTGTTCGCTAGAGTGGCTTAACTAATGAGCACGAAAAAAGTTCAGCTCGAATCCAGCCAAAAATATGAACACCTAGCTTAGATTGATTAGGATTGAGAAACACTCGGCTTGGGTTGAGCCAAATGCTAATGAAATCAACTCAAATCAAGCCAAAATACCAATAATAAGCTCAGATTTGAACATAATAGAGGAGAACTCAGTTCAAATTTAAGTGTAATAGAGGAACACTCGGCTTAGATTGAGCCATATTACGAAGTATCCAGCCTGAATTGAGCCTAACGGCAAATGTAACCGACTGAGGATGAGCCAAGAAGAGTGAAAAATCAGCTTGGATGGAGCCACACCTAGCTCGAATTGAGTCGAACTTTGGAGAAAAGGGCTCGGATTAAAATCAAGCCAAACAATGGCTCGGATTGAGCCGAAAGAGGCTTGAATTTAGCCAAACACAACTCAAATTGAATTGAATGTTTGTTTAGTGCGACTTGGATTGAGCTGATCAAGAAACACAAAATGGCTCGGTTGAGCATAAAGGGGAAATAACTAGTTTGGATTGAACAAAAGAGTGTCGGTTCGGATTAAGCCAAATTGTGAAGAATATGGCCCAAACAAAATTAAAAAAAAAAACTGTTAATTCAAGTGTAATCCCAAAAAAGGGGTGAATTGGGTATTTTAAAAATCTTTAAGTTTATTTTACCACTTAATCCCTATTTCAATATTTAACAAATTAATTGTCGGGGTTTGAAATTAATTCAAATTGTTATCTCAATAAATTCTATTTTACCCAATTAATTATCAAGTGTGTATAATATAAATCAACATACAAACATGCAAAAGTTGATAATGAAATGCAAGCAGAAATTAAAAAGACAAGAGAAGAGAGAAGGCAAACACGATTTTACGAGATTCAGCCAACCCGGCCTACATCCTCACCTTGAGCAACCCACTCAAGGATTCCACTAAATTCCTACTCCTTTAACCAGGACAGAGCTTCCCTTACATTCGCTGCTTATAAGAGGCATAGCTTCCTCCTCACCCGGTTCACAACCTGAACAGTGATTATAATATAACTATTCTACAAAAACTCAATAATGCTTCTACACAAGCTGGTGAGTACAATAGAAATTCCTAACACATATTCATATGATAAAACTTGAAGCTCAATGTGAGTATGTAATGTAGTCAATAAAATCTCTGAATAATCTTTGGTTTAAAAGAATATTACTATTTCGCTTCAAATATTGAATCCAACCAAATGATCTCAATACAAATATGTAATTGAGTTTTGCTCCAAAAATCTAGATCGATTAGTTTTGTTCCAAATATTCAAAACACAATATGATCTTTGTATATGAATATGTATATATATATATGTGTTCCAAAGATCAAAAACCTACTATAATATTTTTCAGAAAATATCCCTCAATAATATATATATATATACTATAATATTTTTCAGAAAATATCTCTCAATAATATATATATATATATATATATATATATTAATAAGCTCTTAGGATATTTAATCAAGTGGTTTTGTAATATCGAAAATATCAAGTCTTTAAATGAATAAACACTTGAATAAAAAATATTCAACCATTGGCAAAACTTTTCTCAAATAGTGATCTTTTCAATACAATCTATATATATATATATATATATATATATATATATATATATATAAGTACACTCAAGATCAATCTCTCAAATAATATTCAATGATAAATTTTTGAGATGAAAAACTCTTTGAGAATAAGTAGTAACAAATAGATCGATTTACCAAACCTCAATACCAAGTTGAATGCACAACAATCACTAGAATGCCTTTTGAAAATCAATGTAGCCTTAGCTCAGATTTGACGTATATGCTTTGAAATCCCAAGAAAGAGTTCAGCAGTGTGTTCAATGCTCTCCCAAGTTGTGCTAAACCTTCAAGACACTCAATCTCATGACAAAGGAAAGGCAATAGGGTTTAGAGTTTGATTATATAGGTAATCTCAGCCTTAGGATAAGTCCTAACCATTGGATCAACTTGATCAAGTGTATAACCCGCATGTTCTCTCGCTAAAGATCAAATTTTTAAACTTCCCGTAGGTTCAAACAGCTGAAGATTTGGGTTCAGACGTCTAATGTTCCTTAAAGCTTTAAAAAATTGAACTGGACACAAGGTCAAACGACTGAACTATAGGTTCAGTCTTTTGAAGTCCAGTTTAGACGATTGAAGTCAAGATTCAGTCTTCTGATATGCTTCTACCTGTTTCTAAGTTTCCCCAATAAATCTTCAGAAGACTGAACTTAATTTTCGGTCTTCTGAAGTAATTCTTCAAACGAATGAGCTTAAACTTCAGTCTTCTAAAGTTGACTCTTCAGTCTTCTCGGCAGTGACTTCGGTCTTTTGAACAGTTCATTTTCTGGTTTTTTATTTTTAGTTTCCAAAAATCTGTTTTGCTCTCTTTCTTTGCTTTTTTATAAAACATTTCCCGGAGTTTTAAAATAAGTCACTAAGTCTATGTATTACCCCTAAAATATTTTCATGAGATGCATGTGTATGGTATATTTTGAGCTTCGAATTAAATCATATGAAATATGTAAATACATTCAACTCTAAATACCCATTCCCATGACAATCTTGAACTTGACGCTTGCATCTTCATTCTTCTACTCTTTTAGTTCCATGGAATGTGTCAAGTTGTATATTCTTTAATCCTTATGGCTTCCATGACTTTCTAACCTTCCGTGCATGCTAAATATTATTCATGTTCTCAATCTCAATGTACAGATCAAAAACTAAGTGATTTGTCATTATTAAAACGAGATTGGACTCATAGAGTCAACAATCTCCCCCTTTTTGATGATGACAAATACACGAGCAAAAATATAAAATGGGTTACACCTAACAAGGCCCCCCTTAAATAATGCACACTCAAATATTCAGCAAAATGAAATATGCTTATACTTAATTGAAAATAGGCAATAGTTTTGCACGTATAACTCATGTACTTATGTACTTTTGCCAACTATTTTTGCTATAACCTTATATTCTTCTCCCCCTTTTGACATCAACAAAAAGGTATATAACAAAAATGTTCTGATATAATTATATCTTATCCTTTAAAAAAAAAAAATATGCAACCTTTAGATTTCAAAAATTTTATTGTGAAATATGTATCCCTGTGTTAATTCAATTTTACTTCTCCCCCTTGCTAATGCAAAAACTGTGTTATTGAATTCAATTGCCATGTGAACATACACGGTGTGTCAAATTTCATAGACATGGATGACACTACAAAAAAATGGGTTTTTAGTGACAAAAGTATTAGTGACGAATTCGTCACTAAATGTTGGTAATAGTGACAGTTTTTAAGAACCGTCACTAATACTTTCATCACTAAAAAGAGCGCGGTAAACAATTTCTGCGCAAAAATTTATCCAGAAAAATATTAGCGACGATTCTATGGTATTAGTGACGATTTTGAAATCGTCACTACTAATGTTTATATTTAAAAAATATTAAAAAAGAAAAGGTTAAAGGTATTAGTGACGGTTCAGGATAATCGTCACTAATACCATATTATTAGTAACGGTTTCGAAAACCGTCACTACTAGTGTTTTTACTAAAAAATATTTAAAAAAGAAATGGTTGAGGGTATTAGTGACAGTTTGGGATAACCGTCACTAATATTGATTTATTAGTGGGGTTTTAAAACCGTCACTACTCGTTTTTTATTTAAAAAATGTTAAAAGAGAAATCATAAAGGAATTAGTGACGGTGGCCAACCGTCACTAATAGTGTTTTTATTTAAAAATGATTAAAAAAGAAATCATTAAGGGTATTAGTGATGGTTTGGAACAACCGTCACTAATACCCCAGTCGTAGTCAGCCCAATGAGCCCACTGCCCAAGTGCCCACACGGCCTATACGCCCTGCTCAGCCCTCCCACTCCCAGGCGAACCCTAAATCCCTAATCCCTAATGTCCTAATCCCTATTTGATTCTTCATTTGAGCATCTCTGTTCAGAGAGCCAGCACGAGAGGAGAGAGTGAGAGACCCTTCAGTTCTGACCTTCTTCTTTGACCCTTCAAAGCCCTCTGGCCTTCTTCTGACCTTCGTGAGTTCATCATCAACCCTTCGAACCAGCAGGAGCTTCGTGAGTTAGTCTTCCACATTGCGAACCAGCAGCAGCCTTTCGTGAGTTTGTCAGAAGCTTTGTGAGTTTGCTGTTGAATAGAACCTGTCCAGAATATTTTCATATCTATACAAAACAGTAAATCTTGTTCCGTCATTGGTATCAAATGAGTTAAGACAATAGTTAGTGTGGAAGTGGATGATAGCAAGGGTTTGTGATGATATGATATTACATAGTGTTTGGATGCTTGGAATTTTAAATACATGAGGTCGTGTTGAAATTTATCTCATATATGAAAGTTTGGAATTCGAATGCATATAAATCATGTTTATAAATGTCTTAAGATGATAATGTTTTTCCATTATTTTTCTTAGTGAGATGTGTTTCACCATACAAATATAGCTTTCATTATTATAAGCTTTGATTAGTGTACAAAGCTGTCGAAACTAAAATTACTACTTATGGCACCCAGTGACATTTTAGTAGCTATTGGCACGGCTACTGACTTCTAAATGAAAGATGGAAATCCTTCACCATACTCAAACTGAACTCTTCAAAAGTGTAGTAATGGAGCGTGAAAAGTATTACTACATGCTTATTACAAGCAAAAATCATTGGGCTGCATATATTGTTAGAATTGGTGTATTCCCAAGAGGGGGGGTGAATTGGAATTTAAAACTTTTTCTCCTAGGTTAATCTATCTTACAACAGTATATACACAACCTAGGGTCTGTCTATTCAATTTCCAAATGCGTAGATAAATATAATGTGAAATTTAAGTCATACGCATCATTCACCCATAACATACATGTGCGGTAAATATAAAGTGCGGAAATATAAATGAACACACGATATGTTATCGGGATTCGGCCAACCGTGCCTACGTCCCCGCCTCAAGCTTGCAAGCCGGAGGATTCCACTAAAGGCTCACTTAAGGGTGGAGCGACACCGTTTACAACCAGGTCAAATTAACATAGGGCTGACCTCAACCTTAACCAGGTCAATTAGCGGGGCTGACCTCAACCTACACGCCTTAACAGGACGACGCACCTAGCTTTCCTAACCGGGTCTAAGCCAATCCGGGACTATTCCAGGGCTAGTCTCCCTCTTCAGGCCCGTGCCTGGAAATATAACCAAAGTGTATTACAATGAAATGGTACAGTGATTATGCTTTCAAGTAAAGCAGATAAGTACCCAAATTCGCGCAATAATATACACCACAAATATGATTCAATATGTAAGCTCAATGTGGTCTAAGATGTCAACTCTCAAATAGATTTACTATCGTTGTAATGAGTACGTGAGAGTGCAAACCTAAATGATCTTTGTATCACAGGCTATTCAATCTAAGTGCTCAAACAAAGATATTATCCAAACTTCATATATTTCAATCAACAAGTTTTCTTAATATATATATATATATATATGTATATGAAGCTTTAGCAATGTATAAGTTTGGTTTGCAAAAAGAGTTTAATCTTTGTATTCAACTATGGATATAAATCAATGAATATTGCAACAAAGATTTTTCTCACACAAACAAACATCTCTTTAAAGATTTATCAAGACAAAGCACACTAGATATTTGAATGTATTTTGAAAATGTTTTGCAACCAAAAACAAATACAATCTTCTTAAGATGTTGCAATGAAGGTGCAAATCTTAGAAGATTTATCAAAGTCTTCTTAAGAGAGACTTATTAACAAAGTCTCCTAAGAATACTTAGGTTTAGCTCTCAATGAAAATAAATCAATCAAATATGAATGGGAGAGCAAACCTATTAAATATAAACACTCAATCGACTTACAGAGGATTTAAGAGATCGAAGAAGGTAAGCATGAGTGAATAGGGATTGGATATGAGTATTATAGGATTTGGGATTTTCAGAGAATTTCTCTTAATCAATATTTTTAATCCCCTCTCTAATTATCCCAAATAAACTCATATATATAGGCAAGGGAGAAATATGACCGTTGGGGACCTATTGGGTATTATTAGAAAAGTTTAATGACATTTAAGACATTTTAACCCTGTTTAAAAAATTATTAACCGCGGTAAAAATAGGAGCAACCCGAGAGGTCCAGTCGACCAGAAATGGTTCGATTGACCAGGACTCAAGTGACTCGGTCGACCAGGGGCATTTTGAACTGAGTGGTTGGTCGACCGGGCAAGGGCGATTTTCCAAAACTTCGAGGTTCGGTCGACCGGGCCCTTTTGAACTGCATGGCTCGGTCGACCAAATCGTTGGGAATTCTCCCAAGACCCCTCGGTCGACCAGGTAGTTGGAGTACAAATCTGGTCGGTCGACCGGGAGGTCAAACTGTTGACTCCTAGGTGGTTCGGTCGACCGAGGTCAAATGACCTATAAGGGCTCGGTCGACCTAGCCTGGGTCAAATAGTTGACCCAGACCGGTTTCGGTCGACCGGGCCAAATTGAACTGAATTGGCCGATCGACCGAAAGTGCACCAAGTGTGCATTTCGGTCCCAAATTGACCCAAATAAGTCTATTTCAAGTGCCTAATAAACATATGTGCATATGTGCATGTCCTAAAGTCACTTAGGGTCCAATTTGGAAACACCGAAAAAAGTCTGGTGTCGGTCGACCGAAGGTTCACCCTAAGGTCTTTCTATGGTTCGGTTTGAGCCTACAAATTAAATCATGCATGTGATGTGTGTGTGAGCTTATTACAAACCGAAGAACCCTAATTACTATTACAGACAAATTTCACTGAAAATGATTACAATTAAGAGAATGAAATTGTCTTCAAGCTTTGAGCTTTCACGTGCCACTGAAGATATGCTAATATAAACCTGCACATGAACTTGACAATCATTAAAAACCTGAGCTGAAAAAGTTAAAATCCACTTCAAAACTTCAGTGAGATCACATAAGACTCAGAATAAAGCTACATATCAAAAACATTTTCCTGAGTTCTAAACACCTACAAACACTCATGGTTGTATAGAGATTTGGGATGGCTAGCGAAAAAACCCTTCAAGGCACAGTAGGACCATAAGAACACTGATGGAGAATTTACAATCACCAGCTCTCTTTACAATACACACCATTACCATTGCCATACACAGCATTTAGTGACCCATTGGAGGTTTTATTAGCATGTCCATTTTTGTGGGCTTTCACCACTGATTGTCCGTTACAAAAACCATTTCTCTTTTCAGCTACCTTGCTTACATGGCCATGACCAATCTTCTGCAGGACTGCATCAAACTGCCCACAAGCTGCTGCTATAAGTCCTGCAAACATGAAATGGAATTTAAATCAGGATCAAATCAATTAACAAATTAATCTACACACAAGTGGGGAAGTTTCAAACTACATTTGTATTCTCCTTTTTGACTTTGTTTTTCTTACAAAAGAAATTATAACTGGGGTGAAGACAAGTTCCCTAAGATGGCAAGTGATTCTTTGGGAATGTCCTTCATGACATTTGTAGTCTTTGCCTTGAGTTCTCTCAGATCTGGTTATACCCTTTTGACTCTCATACACACGTAGTCAGTGCTACAAACATACTAATAAATCAAAGAGATGCCTTTAACCACATACCCCATCCCAAACACTTGAAAGTACATAGACTTACTGCTTCACACATAAGGCCATCATCAGGGTTGGGTTCACTTAGTAACAACCCAATGCTTATTAACACAATTGAAATGTTCAAAGATGGTTGCCATGCACCCTGCATGAATTACAGTCTGATTCTTGTTATAAAATAAATGTACAGATGTAAAACAAACTCATAACTTCATATTGACATCATGCGCATATGAACATAATAGAAATTTGTATCTTATGATGATATCTTGCCCATCTAGCAGACCAAATTCAACTGATGCAAATCAGCAGATGGAAAACACAAAACCCATATTATCAATCATTCTTTTTTAAAAGACTTCATCAACATAAATTTTCAAAATAAACCAAACCAAAAGCATGAATGAATGAGAAAAGGAAAACTCACCAAAAAATCGATAACGATGTAAACCTACAAGAATTCCTTCCTTTGCAATACTTCTGCAGGCAGTGTAATGATTACCAGAATAGGTCACCGAAGTGTTGCGGTCTCTCTATTAGCAAATTTGACAATCAATACATTGTCATCCCCTAAAACTCTTTGTAGGTGAGTCCTTTGTTTGTTTAGATATGGGCCCTGGAATAAATGTAATTAACTAATGAGAACAATGAAAAGAAAAAGATACTTTCTAGAATATCAGCTTGCATCTTAAGAAACTCCTCTCTAGTTCTGTTTTGAAAAAGATTTTTAGGAGTGACGCTAAATTTCACATTATATCCTTCAAAGCCTCAAGGTTGTGGTGGCAATCCAAAATACATCTTCAATGCATTATCTCAGCATAAGACAACATATAAATGTTTCTGATTCTTCTTCTAATTGGTTGTCAAGTGAAGATACTATAATGATGTTGTGTGTGTGTACGTGATCACCTAGCCCTGCTTGCAAATGCTTCTACCTGCTGCTAGATTGTTTATTGAGTGTCAGCACGGCTGCTTAAGTGCCTGTAGTTATTCGAGGCTATGTATATCTGTGATTCCTCCTAGAATACTGAATTTTGTAGTCGTGACTGCTTTTTGAACTTAACATATGAAGTTCTATAGTGTTGCTTTGTGCTAGTGTGCGCTGCCTAATTTGCATTGTTGCTGTGTTTTTCATTCTTTGTATTGATGTCTACTGATTGAGGGGTGGATTATTTCGTCATCTACAATCTGATGTTGATGTGATTTATTTTTTATGCCTGTATATGTGCTACGTAGTGATTTATTTTCAAAAACCGTATACTAATTTTTTTAACTTTCTTAATTTGTAGGGTTTGCTACTGTGACAACATCAGGACGATGTCATGCAGTTCGGATGCAGCTTTCCATTTTTTTTTTTATCTGAAAAAATGAAATGTATTTAAATTTGAATTTTTATAATGTCGTGTATTTAAATTTGAATTTGTATAATATATTTGTATTTGAATTTGAATTTGAATTTGAATTTGAATTTGTATAATATATTTGTACTTAAATTTGAATTGCAATTATGGTTTTTACAGGAATTAATTTGAATCAGATTTTTATAGGAATTATTAATTGTGCAATTTAAGTATTAGTGACGATTTCAAAATCATCACTAATATTATGTCTTTGATGACGGTTTAAAACCATCACTAAAACCATAAGTAACGGTTCTTAAGAGCAATAGTGATGGTTCGGAAACCGTCACTATTACTAGACAAATAGTGACGGTTTAGAAATCGTCACTAATAATGAAGTAATAGTGACGAACCTAAATCGTCACTAATAATTGAGTAATACTGACGAATATAAAATTGTCACTAATAAGGTAGCAATAGCGACGCATTTAAATTGTCACTAATGATAGAGAATTAGTGATGAATTTAAAACTGTCACTAATAATAGAGCACTAGTGACGATTTTTGACAGATCTGGTCTAGAATCTATAGTGACGGGTTTCGGTCTTTAGTGACGGATTAGAACTGTCACTAATACGATATTAGTAGTGACGGTTTGAGATATTCGTCACTAATAAGTATTAGTAATGGTAGGTATAGCGACAAATTGAAAACCGTCACTAATACTCATAAAACCGTCACTAAAACTAGTAGTGACGGTTTTGTGAGTATTAGTGACGGTTTAAAATCGTCACTAATAACCTTATTTTTTGTAGTGTAAGCAAAAATAGTCACTAAAGTTCAAAGGTTATGTAAGGATTAACATGTGTCAATAAACATGCACTCATCATGATATGAGTTTAATACCAAATGTGTTACCAAATTGGAACAAATGAGTCGAATTTGAAATTTTTAACAAATTTTGAATAGTAAGTGATGTTGCTCCCCCTGAATTATGTCAGCTAATATAATTCTAGGCAACTTCTCGACTATGCATCAGGTCTAATTCACGTCTAATTTGGATAAACCTATCCTCTGCAAGTGGTTTCGTGAATATGTCTACCCATTGTTCATCTGTGCATACAAACTCAAGTGTCACATCTCTTTTTTGCACATGATCATGAAAAAAATGATGTCTAATTTCTATATGTTTAGTTCGTGAATGTAATATAGGATTCTTTGAGATGTTTATTACACTTGTATTGTCGCACCTTATGGGAACTCTATCATAACTTAATCCAAAATCCGTCAATTGTTGCTTCATGTATAGCGTTTGAGTACTAAAACTTCCTACCGCTATGTATTCTATCTCAGCTGTGGAAATAGCAACTAAATTTTGCTTCTTTGAAAACCAAGATACTAACGAATGTCCTAGGAAATGACATGTGCCGCTGATACTTTTTCTATCTACTTTACTTCTAGAAAAATCAGCATTTGAATAGCTAACAATCTCAAAGGATGTATACTTAGGATACCATAATCCAAGTTCCACAGTTTCAATCAGGTATCTAAGTATTCATTTGACAGCTAACAAATGTGACTCTTTAGGTGCAGCCTGAAATATTGCACACAAACATAAACTAAACATTATATCAGGCCTGCTGGCAATCAGATATAGTAAGCTACCAATCATTCCACAATAGAGCTTGACATCTACTGGTATACCTTATTCATTTTTGTCTAATTTCAAAGATGAGCTCATACGCGTCCCTAGTATTTTTTTCATCTTCCATATTAAACTTTTTGAGCAGATCTCTAATGTACTTTGATTGATTTATAAAAATTACATGTTTCACTTGTTTGATCTAAAGTCATAAAAAGAAATTTAGTTCACCCATCATGCTAATCTCAAATTCATTTTGCGTAGTGCTTGCAAACTCATTTCACAAGTCTTTATTTATTGATGTGCATGTGTATGGTATATTTTGAGCTTTGAATTAAATCATATGAAATATGTAAATATATTTAGTTCTAAATACTCATTCCCATGACAATCTTGAACTTGACGCTTGCATTTTCATTCTTCTACTCTTTTAGTTCCATGGATTGTGTCAAGTAGTATATTCTTTAATCCTTATGGCTTCCGTGGTTTTCTAACCTTCTATGCATGCTAAATATTGTTCCTATTCACAATCTCAAATGCATAGATCAAATACCAAGTGATTTGTCATTATCAAAATAGGATTGGACTCATAGAGTCAACAAAAATAGCTCAGGTAAAATGGTAGACCTTGAAGCATTTGAATTTTAGAAACGCATTTCAAAAATTTGAAACTAAGGTGATGTAGAGACCCGAAAATATAATAAATAAAAGAAAATAGGAAAAGTGAATTTTGGCCAGAGGAGGAGAAAACCGCCGACGGTTTTCTGGAGAAGGAAGAAAATCAGGGACAGTTTTGGCTTTTCACCGCGGAATGGTAAAAGGTAACAGTAAATTTTAGGTCAATTAATAGAAAACCGGTGACGGTTTTCTAAGAATAAGAGAAAATCAGCGACGATTTTCTCTTGCAGTGCTGAAGAAATAAAGTCCCACAAACCACTTTTCATTTAATCAAATTATTTCTTCTCTCTCCCTCTTAATAACCCTACGAAACCCTCTTCAAATTTCCTTAGATTCTGGCTTCATTAAGCATCATTTCAATGATCAGGAACCACCACAGGGTTCTTGGGAAGATTCTCTACAACATAGGCAGAGCGGAATTTTAGTTTAGGGTTCTGGGGCACCATCCCAAAACTGAGGTAAGAGTTTTATTTGAGTGTTTATGGGTTGTTTATCTAAATTATTGGATGAATAGGCCTAGAAATGTGAATATGAATATAGTTCAAGGGTTGAACTAAGGAATTGGAATTTTGTGAAATACAAAGTGATGGTATAATAGCTGCAGCCATGAATTAGAGTTTCGGCGGGTATTTTTCCAAAAAATAAGGTAAAGATAGTAATACTTGTCTAGTTGACATTCTATAGATAAACTGAAATATGCAGGTTTGAGAAAATATGAATAGGATAATTATTTTGATAATTTAGTGAATTGATTGGAGAATATACGTGTATAATTTCAAGGCATTGAAATTATGAATGCCGCAGGCATGAGATAGAAAAACATAAAATAGTATTCAGTTAGTCAGGTAAGGGAAATATGTTATACCTGTTAAATTAGAAATATTATCAGCAAAGTATAGTATTTGAATATGGATTACAGAGTATGGTTTTAAATAAATTAGAGCATGGAAATTATATAGTATTACAAATGATATTTATTGAGTTTTATTAAATTGTGTGGCATGAGAAATACTAGATTATTTACAGAATTTTATGCAGATTTACAGACTTATGATTATATTGTTTTTACAGAATTATGAAATACAACTTATATAGTTTTATTTACAGAGCTACAACTATACAAAGGCTTACAGAATTACAGTTTACATGGTTATACAGAAATATGATTATACGGTATTTTACAAAATAATGTTTATACAGTATTTTACAAAACCATGATTATACAGTATTTTATAGAACCATGATTATACAATATTTTAAAGAACCATGATTATACAGAGTTTTACAAAACCATGATATACAGAGCATAGAACTATGACATACAAAAATACAGATTATACAGATTTACAATTAATAGAGCGCCATGGTTAATACAGAGAATTAGAAAATCATGGTTAATACAATTGATAAAGAATCATGGCAAAATAGATAGATGTTATATAGAAATAGTACTATATGATATTAGACCCTGATGGAACGGAGTAGTTTATAGAGCACAACACCATAGCTATACAGTATAGACAGTGCAACCATACGTCTTAGATAGAGTATGGTATTGCCGATTGTGCCACAAGTAGAGTAGAGGGCTCCCTAGCATCCGAACTAGGTGGAGCAGGCCTTTCGTGCTATAGGCATATACAGACATATGCATACAGTTAGACTAGCAATGGTGGGCCAACCAATGTTTAATCCCACCTACGGAGTGCACAACCTTGTCATGAGGGGTTAAATCATGACATACAATCATCCAGGGAAGTTTTCAAAATAATGTACATATATAGTATATACAGTAAATAGAGATTACCTATTATAGTTAAAAGTATGATTGGATAGATAACTCAGAAATTCTATATTTCAAATGACGTAGGTGTGATGGGATCGTTAATAGGGACACGCGTCTCGTCGACGAGTAGATACCGAGGGGCTATTTTCAACTCTGAATTTTGTCGATGAGGAATAAGCATTCGGCAACAAACTCCCTTCATGTCCTCATCGACAAAGTGACGTGGCTCGTTGATGAGGGCAGGTGTATAAATAGCCCTAAATTCGGATTTCAGTGTAGAAACTTGCAAGCATCATTTTCTCTCACTACATTTTTGTCCTCCACTCCTTCTCTCTAAGATTTTGGGTTTGTTCTTCGTCGGATCAACGATCTGAAGCTGTCACGCTACTCCTGGGGAAGTTCTCTTCAAGTTTGCTGGGGTGGATCGTTGGTGGGGTTAACTTGGACTCCATCCCAAGTTCAATGTAAGACTTTTTATTTAGTATTTGGCTTTCCTACAATTGTAGAATAGGTAGCACTCGAAGAAATACTGAAGTTTTGTTCGGGGCAATGTTGTTTACAGGGTGTTGAACGGAGAACCCTGCGGGTGCAAGACTAGTCATTTTAAGGGCTTTCTAGAAGTTAGGTAAGGGGATAAACTAAGTCAGGATTTCATGAAAATGTATTTATTATTTTACAGCATTTAATTTCAGATAAATATGTATATTGTAGAATTATGTTGGAAATAATGTTGTTGATCAGAAATATGGATTTCATGTATAATATCTGAAATAAGATTATTATCTCTTTTGTGTGGCATAAGTAATATTTACCATGAAAATTATGATGATGAAATATTGTGTTTACAAAATAAGTATGTTATTACTGCTTTTAGGAAAATGTTAAAATGATATAGGGATTTTTCAAACTAAATAATCTATATGATATGTCGGCGTAAGGGCTGAGGATTTTATACAATATGTTGGTGTAAGGGCTGAGGTTTTATGTAAAATACTGATGTAAGGGCCGAAGGTTTTTATGATATGCTATATCGGCGTAAGGGCCGTGATTTATAAGATACAAAATGTATGCATAAGGGTCGTAAATTCTATATGATATTTTATGCAAAGTTTTATGAAAATATTAACATGACAAATATTATCATGAAATAGCCATGTATCATTATTTGGAAATATATTATATGTTATTAGAACTTGGTTGGCTTGGTTAGGCTTTCACGAAGCATGGTACCGTAGCTATATGATTACAATCATGTTTATGTTAGTGCTACCGCTTGCCGTAAGGGGTAGTGGGATATTGGCAGTCGATGTGGTTTATTGTAGCGTAGGCATCCCTCTCGTGTTCGGACTAGGAGGGGCAGACTCATCGTACTTACAGACTTATGTTGATCTAGCATGGTCGGCTATCCATTGCTAGGTCCCGCCTTCAGGCCACACAACCCAATCATGTGGGGATAAAACATGACACTAGTCAGCTATCCATCCAGGGTGTTTTCCATATACGGTTATATGAGATGATTTATATGTATAGAAATTCAGTATGTTATACGATGTTATGATAAAATACGTTTTACCATATATGTTACAGATAGTTTTAGCAAGTATGATTTATGTACTGTTATATGTATAACACGAAAATACTCATGTTGTCATACACTGATATTAGTTTATTTCCCTTACTAAGAGGTGTCTCACCCCAATTATATAAATATTTCAGGAGCCCCAGATAGAAGAGAGGATAGAGCTTTGTAGCGTTAGAGTTCAACAATTCTACCCTGTACAAAGGGTAAGTTATTTTGCTAGAGTCTGCCAAATTTTTGGGTGGTGACCCTAGGCAACTTTTGGATATTTTGGGATACGTGTAAGTATATTACAATTGTAGTAAACTCTGGTATTGTGTTGATTAGTAATTTGGTATGTATATGATCTTACCTTTCCTGCTGCTTAGGCCTCCATGTTGTATTTCGAGTATATCCTTGGTACCCATGGGTCCAAGTTGATTATGATTTGTTAGGATTATTAATTGGGTATTACTATGGAAAAAAAAAATTATGGTATAATAAGCAAGTCATTACAGTTTGGTATTCGAGCCTAGATTTCTAGGTTCTGTAGACTTTAGAGTGTAGCAGAAACGATACTAGAGTATAGGAAAAGGATTTAAGGTTTTGTTCTACAATCTAGAGGTAGGACTTCCATGGTAGTTTCTGTGTTTTTCTTGAGGTGAAGATTTCAGGAAAATCATAGTAAACTATTGTTGGATTGTGTTCTTAGAATATTGGACTAGATCTAGGAATAAGATGAGGATGTCAAGATAGGGGACTATGTTAGGTGCATAAATTATAAGGATAGGGTCTCTAAATTACGTTTATTGTTTTTTTTAGGATGGACCTTGGAGGAGGTAGCACCCATGCGAGTGGTAGTGATGGTGCAGGGCCTTCGAGTGTAGGCAAGGCTGATTCTGATGCGGTACTATGCAGCATGGCTTAGTAGGTTATGGCTGAGATCCCTAGAAGCTCTAGAGGGCAGGGAGGCCCGTCTGCAGGCCATGGGTGCACGATAGAAATATTTACCAAGATGAATCCTCCAGCATTTTTAGGAGGAGTTAATCCTGCAGCCGCCAAGAATTTAATGTAGGAGATCGATAAAGTTTTGGCAGTATTGCAGTGTACAGATGTGCAAAGGGTCCTCTTCGCCACCTATAAACTGATAGGGGAGGTCAAGAGGTGGTGGATTGCTGTGAGACTTCTGGAGCTGCAGAGGATGACTCAGATAGCTATGACATGGGACCAATTTAAAGAATTATTCTTTGATAGATATTTCTCAGCCACTGTCAGGGAAGTTGAAGTGGAAGAGTTCCTAAATCTGAAATAGGGACAACAGTTGGTCCAGCAGTATGCAGTGCGGTTTATAGAGCTTTCCCACTTTGCTCCGTGTATTATTCCCGATGAAGTAAAGAAGGCGAGATAGTTTGAAAAAGGATTGATGCGAGGAATATACAAGCAGGTGGTAGTGTTGAAGATATAGGATTTTGTTGAGTTAGTTGATAGAGTAGCTTTGGCCAAGGGTAGTGAGCTTATGGATGCAGAGGAGCAGGGATAGAAGAAGAGATCTGCGCCTTCAGGATTCTAGTAGGGACCTAGGCAGGGTTAGTGGAGGAGAGAAAACTATGGCAGAGGATAGAGGTAGGAGACTGGAGGTCGTGAGGTTCAGGCGGTGCAGAATTTTCCTGTCTATCAGACTTGTGGAAAGAGACACTTGAGAGAGTGTCGAGCGGGCAGAGCTATCTGCTATCGCTATGGTAGGTAGGGACATCTAGTGCGAGATTTCCCTACACTACCTGATACCGCACCTGCTCCCAGATCGTACCAGGGAGGCTATCAGGCGCCCCGTGGTGGCCAACAGAGGAATGTAGCTCCAGCGAGAGTCTATGCTTTGATGCATAGGGATGCTGAGACAGTCGGCGATATGGTGACAGATATGATTAACATGTTTTCATTTAAAGTTATTGTATTGTTAGATTCAGGAGTCATACATTCGTTCATGTCTATGGAGTGTATTAGATTATATGGGCCAGAAACACAGTTGTTAGACACCAAACTGTTAGTAACTACACAGACAGGGTCAGTAGTGAGGTGTACTAGAGTGCTCCTAGGCTGTCTAGTTAATATTTAGGGGAAAATTTTGCCAGTTGATTTGATAGTATTAGACATGCACGGGTTCGATGTAATTTTTGGTATGGACTAGTTGGCAACCAATTATGCCAGCATAGACTGTTGTTTGAAAGAAGTAATATTCAGACCTCCGAGAATACCAGAATTTAGGTTTATAGGGTCGTGAGTGCAATCCCCACCTCAGTTAGTTTTAGCTACTTAGGCAAAGAGACTGCTTCTAAGTGGTTGTCAGGGATTCGTGACCTTTGTGAAGGAAATGTCAATGAATGAATTAAAGCTCACTAGTATGCTAATAGTAAAGGATTTTATAGATGTTTTTACAGATAAGTTACCAGACTTGCTTCCTAATCTGAGGCAAATTTTCCTATTAATATGCTTCCAAGTGCAACACTGATCTTTAAAGCACCTTACCGAATGGCGCCAGCAGAGTTGGCAGAATTAAAGAATTAATTGCAAGATTTTCATGATAAGGGATTTATACGGCTCAGTGTATTTCCGTGGGGAGGTCTAGTGTTATTTGTGAAGAAGAAAGACGAGTCCATGAGGATGTGTGTAGATTATAGGGAAATTAATAAGGTGACAATCAAGAACAAGTATCCTCTATCCCGTATAGATGATTTATTTGACCAGCTCCAGGGTACACATGTGTATTCCAAGATTGACCTCAGATCAGGCTACCATCAAGTGAAAGTAAAAGCAAAAGACATCTTGAAGACAGTTTTCAAGACCATATATGGGCATTATGAATTCCTCGTTATGTCGTTTGGTCTAACAAATGCTCCTGCAATATTTATGGATTTGATGAATAGAATCTTCCACCAATATTTAGACTAGTTTATTGTTGTTTTTATTGATAATGTACTGGTCTATTTGAGGAACTATGAGGAGCATGAGACACATTTGAGGCAGGTCTTACAGATGCTCAGAGAAAAGAAGTTGTATGCCAACTTCATCAAATGTGAATTCTAGCTCGAGAAGGTTGTGTTTTTGGGGCAAGTCATCTCAGGGGATGGAATTTCTGTGAATCCTAGTAAAATTGATACGGTAGTGAATTGGGCTAGACCAAGGAATGCCCAGGAGATTAGCAGTTTCTTAGGGCTGGCTGGTTATTATCGTCGTTTTATTGAGGGATTCTCAGCGTCATCAGGGCCTCTGACGCAACTAACTAGGAAGAACGACAGGTTTGAATGGGACGACAGTTGTGAGCAGAGCTTCTAGGAATTGAAACAAAGGCTTGTCATGGCACCAGTGTTGATTATCCCGTCAAGGGGTAAGGGTTATGTTATCTACAGTGATACATCCTTGAAAGGACTTGACTGTGTATTGATGTAGCATGGTAGGGTAATAGCGTATGCTTCCAAGTAGTTGAAAGAATATAAAAAGAACTATCCTACCCATGATCTTGAATTGACTGCGGTAGTACATGCATTGAAGATTTAGAGACATTACCTATATGGCGAGCGATGCGAAATTTTCTCCGACCATAAGAGTTTAAAGTACTTTTTCACTCAAAATGAACTGAACATAAGTCAAAGAAGGTGGTTGGAGCTTATTAAAGATTTTGATTGTACTATCAGTTACTACCCAGGAAAAGCAAACGTGGTAGCTGATGAGCTGAGTAGGAAGTCTGTGGGACCAACACTAGCAGCTATGGAGATTCAGTATCTGATCATGATGGATCTAGAGAGACTCGACATAGAGTTGGTTAAGAGTGGTCCATAGACATGTATTGCTAGTTTAGTGGTGTAGCCTACTTTGTAGGAAAAGATTAAAGCTGCTCAGAAAGAGGATCCAGAATTAGTAGAGGAAATGGTCAGAGTACATGATGGTTAGGGAGAGGAGTTTAGTATCACAGATGACAGGGCTTTGCGGTTCCGTTCTAGATTATGTGTACCTGCTGATGTTGGTATCAGAAGGATCATCTTAGAAGAGGCTCATAGATCTTTATATAAAGTTCATCTTGGCAGCGCGAAAATGTATAGGAATCTGCGGGAGTCTTATTGGTGGAGTGGTATAAAGAAAGAGATTACTGAATATGTAGCACAATGTTTGACTTGCCAGCAGGTAAAAGCTGAGCACTAGAGGCTGGTAGGCTAGTTGCAGCAACTTTTTATCCCGGAGTGGAAATGGGATCACATATCTATGGATTTTATTTCAAGGCTGCCATCGACATTGCATGACCAGAATCCAATCTGGGTGATTGTAGATCGTTTGACTAAGACCGCCCATTTCCTTCCCATCAAGATCAACTACTCCATTAACAAACTGGCAGAGATTTATATTCAGGAGATAGTCTATTTTCATGGTGTGCATGCGTCTATAGTTTCAGATCGGGACTTGCGTTTCACGTCACAATTTTGGAGAAGCTTGTAGGAAGCTCTAGGTTCTCAGTTATCTTTTAGCACGACATTCCATCCTTATTCAGACGGGCAGACTGAGAGGACGATTCAGATATTATAAGATATGCTTCGAGCATGCGTGCTGGACTTTGGGGGTAGTTGGAGCCAGTTTATGCTGCTGGTGGAGTTTGCATGCAATAGCAGTTATCAAGCTAGCATTAGCATGACACCGTTTGAGGCACTCTATGGTAGGAGATGTCGTTCTACTTTATATTGGGATAAGATAGGTAAGCAGCGAGTTATGGGGCCAGGGTTCGTATAACAAGCGTATGAAAAGGTTCGGCTCATTAGAGATAGAATTAGTGCAGCTTAGAGCCAACAGAAGAGTTACGCTGATACCCACCACAGGAAATTGGAATTTGATATCGGTGATCAAGTGTTTTTGAAAATAGCTCTGTTAAAAGAGGTTATGAGATTTGGGAAGAAAGGTAAACTTAGCCCTAAGTTCATTGGTCCGCTCAAGATTCTAGAGAAAGTAGGGCCGATTGCCTACAGGCTAGCTTTGCCACTTGTGTTGTCCAGGATACACAACGTATGCCATGTCTCCATGTTGAGGAAATACGTCCCAGACCCTTCTCACGTAATCAGTTATAGTGAAATAGAGCTTAATGATTCCCTAGTTTATGAGGAGGTACCAGTATAGATTCTGGACAGGAAATAACAAGAATTGCGTAATAAGAAGATTCCTCTAGTGAAAGTTCTGTGGAGAAATCATGCAACAGAAGAAGTTTCTTGGGAACTCGAGGAACTAGATAAGGCAGAAATATCCGCATTTATTTAGTGGAATTCAATTGTAAACAGAAAAGTGTAAGTAATTATGAAATGTTTCTTTTGCAAGTTAGTCATATATGTAATAGTTTAGTTAGTAAGTAGTATTTTAGTTTTGAGAGAATTTTATTTTAGATATATGTAATCTCCCAGAACTTTAAATGTAACCACGGTATTCTTCTGCCATAAATGAGGGTAAGTAATAAAATAAGTAGACTGTTTGCCTTTAGGTATAATAATCCAAGGAATTTTTCAGCATCTCGTCGACGAACACAGGGGATTCATCGACAAGGATATAAAAGGAGCTCATCAACGAGGACAGGTTTCGTGGATGAGAAAATACCGAGAGAGGTTTTTGAGCAGTCTGAAATTCGTCGACGAGGGAGGAAGTTCGTCGACGAAATTCCTTAAGGACTCGTCATCAAGATGACATGTCTCGTCGATGAATCCGGGGCTATAAATAGTGAAAAACCAAATTTTTCAGTAAAAAACAAGTGCAAAAACTCTCTTTCTCTCTCTCTCTCTCTCTCTCTCTCTCTCTCTCTCTCTCTCTCTTTAAAACGCCTCCCACTCCCTCTCTCTTCGATTCCGGGTCTATTTCTCACCAGATTGAAGATCTAAGGCCACCACGACGCTCCTAATGAAGTTCTCTACAAGTCTGTTAGAGCTGATCGTTGTGGAGTTAGTTTGGAATTCATCCTAAATTCAAGGTAAGGTGTTTCGTTCAGAATATGCTTTCCCTGCGGTTATAAGAAATGTTGTATGCAGGAAAATACTGATGTTTTGTTCTGGGGGATGTCATTTTCAGGGTATTGAGTGGAGAACCATACTGGTGTAGGGCCAGAGTTCAGTGAAGGCTTTTCAAAAACTGGGTAAGGGAAATATGCTATGCTAGGAAATTTGAATATATTAATAAAAATTTTACAAACATGCATGTATACCAGTATTTATGTAGTTTTTACAGAATATGTGATTTTAAAGTATGTGTGGCCTGAGTAGATATTATTTGATATGGAGTTTTATATAGTTTTTCAGTATATCAAGTTGTGCAGATATAGTTAGATATTTGTAGATTTTATATAGACAGAATGTGTATACATATATAGTTTTTATTCAAATGATTACACAGAAAGATATATATATATATATATATATATATATGACGATATACAAATGTTTATTCAGATCAGTATATATATAGTATTTACAGAATATTATGTTTTTCCTAAATGCCATTACACTCTGAGTATATAGACAGATTATATAGATAGAAGATACAGACAGATTATACAGTTATAACATCAAGATGCTACAAATATTATAGTATTTACAGTACAGAATTATAGTGTTATGGTTATTTTGGAAACATGATGAAAACAATAAAAGAGTATATATGTAAATATATAGTATCAGATCCCTATGAAAAGATTACAGATAGATACAGATAAAAAATACAGAGCACGGTACCGTTGCTAATACAGATAGAGTGCAACCACATATCTCAGATAGTATGTGGGTACCATCAACTGTGCTCGGAGAGTATGCAGCTCCCCAGTTCGATGGGTTGAGGGGGCCAGTTTGACGAGGTAGCAGCCAGTCCCACGCCTAGGAGAGTATGCAGTTTGGCCAAACTGAGGTAGAGTAGAGTATAATGACTTATCTAGAGGGCTGACCAGATTAAGTCCCGCTTATGGGCTACACAATCTTGTCATGAGAGGTCAAATCATGACATACAAAGTTTTAGGGATAAAGCACAATTATGTATATGTATACAGTTTTATAGTAATTGATAAATATAGTATGATCTTAACAGTATGAAAAGTCGAAAAACTCAGATGATACAGTTATGTTTTAAATTGCAAAAAATGTAAGATATGCTTTACAGACTTATCATTTTATTATAGCTCAGATGTTATTTAAAGTATGTGTATTTAACTTAGTCGCCACACACTAGTAATAGCATATCTCCACTTACTGAGTATCGACTCATCCTATTATTTTAACATTTTTCAGGTGAGCCAATTACGCGAGCAGATCAGGCTTACGGATAGGGGTTTCTTGATTACCCTGGTTGTAGGGTGAGTTTGTGATAGAGTTTTGTATTTTTGGGATAGATGATACTGGAAGGAAATGTTTTATGGCTATAGTCTGTATGAACTAAATTCTAGTATTGTACAGTAAATATGATTGTATAACTTATGTTTTAGCTACATAGGTATGATTATAATATATATATATATATATATATATGAATGAAATGATATAATTTTGAGGTCGTTACATTAAGGGATGGTGAATCATATGGATAGTAAATTTCGAGGACGAAATTTTTATAAGAAGGGGAGAATGTAGAGACCCGATGAATTATATTAATTAAATAATAGAGGGAGGAGAGAAAAGAAATTGTAATTGGAAGTCAACAGGGGTCTCTTCGACGAACGCAGTGCGTTTGTCAAGGAACACGCTTGATGGGATTGTCGACAGGAACACGCGTCTCGTCGACGAGTAGATACCGAGGGACTATTTTCAACTCTAACTTTCATTGACGAGGAATAAGCATTCGTCGACAAAATCCTTTCATATCCTCGTCGACAAAGTGACGTGGCTCGTCGACGAGGGTAGGTGTATAAATAGCCCTAAATCCGGATTTCAGCACAGAAACTTGCAAGCATCATTTTCTCTCACTGCATTTTTCGTCCTCCACTCCTTCTCTCTAAGATTTTGGATCCGTTCTTTGTCAGATCGATGATCTGAAGCTGCCACGCTAATCCTGGGGAAGTTCTCTTCAAGTTTGTTGGAGTGGATCGTTGGTGGGGCTAATTTGGTCTCCATCCCAAGTTCCGGGTAAGGCTTTTCATTTAATATTTGGCTTTCCTACGGTTGTAGAATAGGTAGCACTCGAAGAAATACTGAAGTTTTGTTCAAGGTGATGTTATTTACAGGGTGTTGAACGGGGAACCCTACGGGTGCAAAACTGGTCATTTTAAGGGCTTTCCAGAAGTCAAGTAAGGGGATAAACTAAGTCAGGATGTTATGAAAATATATTTATTATTTTATAGCATTTAATTTCAAATAAATATATATATATATATATTATAGAATTATGTTGGAAATAATGCTGTTGATCAGAAATATGAATTTCATGTATAATATCAAAAACAAGATTATTATCTCTTTTATGTGGCATGAGTAATATTTACCATGAAAATTATGATGATGAAATATTGTGTTTACAAAATAAGTATGTTATTACTACTTTTAGGAAAATGTTAAAATGATACAGGGATTTTTCAAACTAAGGAATTTATATGATAAGTCGGTGTAAGGGCCGAGAATTTTATACGTTATGTCGGCATAAGGGCCGAGATTTTATATGAAATATCGGCGTAAGGGTCGAAGGTTTTTATGATATGCTATACCGGCGTAAGGACCGTGATTTACAAGATACAAAATGCCAGCTTAAGGGCCATAAATTCTATATGATATGTTATGCAAAGTTTTATGAAAATATTAGCATGACATATATTATTATGAAATAGCTTGGTATCATTATTTGGAAATATATTATATGTTATCAGAACCTGGTTGATTTGGTTTAGGCTTTCACGAAGCACGGTACCGTAGCTATATGATCACGATCATGTTTATGTTAGTGCTACCGGTTGCCATAAGGGGCAGTGGGAGATCGGCAGTCGATGTGGTTATTGTAGCGCAGGCGTCCTTGGGGTGTCTGGACCAGGAGGGGCAAACCCATGGTACTTACAAACTTATGTTGATCTAGCGTGGTTGCCAGCCACTGCTAGGTCCTACCTTCAAGCCGCACAACCCAGTCATGTGGGGGTAAGACATGACACTAGCCAACTATCCATCCAGGGTGTTTTCCATATACGGTTATATGAGATGATTTATATGTATAGAAATTCAGTATGTTATACCATGTTATGGTAAAATATGTTTTGCCAGATATGTTACAGATAGTTTTAGCAAGTATGATTTATGTACTGTTATATGTATAACACGAAAATACTCATACTGCCATACATTGATATTAGGTTATTTTCCTTATTGAGAGGTGTCTCACCCCAGCTATATAAATATTTCAGTAGCCCCAGATAGAAGAGTGGATAGAGCTCCGCAGCGTTAGAGTTCAGCTATTCTACTCTGTCTAAAGGGTAAGTTATTTTGTTAGGGTCTGTCAGATTTTTGGGTGGTGACCCTAGGCCACTTTTGGATATTTTGGGATGCGTGTAAAGTATATGACAGTTGTAGTAAACTCTGGTATTGTTTTGATTAGTAATTTGGTATGTATATGATTTTACGTTTCCTGCTGCTTAGGTCTCCGTATTGTATTTCAAGTATATCCTTGGTACCCATGGGTTTATGTTGATTATGATTTGTCAGGATTAGTATATTGGGTATTACTATGGAAAAAAAAATTTACAGTATAATAAGCAGGTCATTACAGTCAACCTCCACTGCTATAAAAAGGGGCTTCGAGAGGAAGTAAGCATCTCATTTTTAATTACTTCTTTCTATTGTTGCCATTCAAAGCCTCCATAAGTTTCTTATTTAAGCATTAGAGTGATCTCTCGGAATACACCCCGAGTCCTCCAACCTATTTATGATTGTCTCTTTTTATATGGTTGTGGTCAAATGACGATTATCCAAAGCTGTTCGATCTTCGACAGCAACAAAAGCTATTTTAACGAGCAAATAATATCAATCTATAAAGTATTATTCATTTATTTTTCACAAAAATTATAAAAGTAAATAAGTTAACTAATTTTTAATATTATTTTAAAATATTAGATAGAAAATAAAAATTATTTCCACAATAAAACTAAAATTTTTGGGTAATATTGAATATTTTAGGAGATTTTTATTATTATGAGAAGGGCATAAAAAATGCAATCTCTGAAAAAGATTTTTCTAAAATATCGGGGCTCGTGTGTAAATAATATTAACTTTTGAATTAAAAATAGGAAAAAATCAGAAAAAATAGCAAAATAAATTCGGGAAATTATGAAATTGGGGCTGACAAATTGACTATGAGGTAACGCGGCGGTGGTAGAATCTGTTAAATTACGCAAAGGAGCGGTGAATTTTCTAACTGCGCGAACCGGATAGATATATCGTCTCCTCCGTCAATCTAGCAAAGCTCTCTCCCTCTCTCTCTCTCTCTTCATTTTCCCACTGTCTCACTCTCCCCCCACCCTCCCCGCTCCCAAAACCAATACCTCGGCTAAATTTTGCGGCACCACGGTGCGTCTGTCAGATCTGATCCTCCAGCCGCGAGATCCGCCTCCCGAAAACCCTAATTATCCACTCTACCGCCATGGAGGAGGCGTTGGAGATGGCTCGTGCGAAGGACACCAAGGAGAGGATGGCCGGCGTGGAGCACCTCCACCAACTTCTGGAAGCTTCCAGGAAGAGCCTATCGTCGTCGGATGTCACCTCGCTGGTCGACGTCTGCTTGGATCTCTTGAAGGACAACAATTTTAGGGTTTCTCAGGGGGCTTTGCAGGCATTGGCCTCCGCCGCCGTGCTCTCCGGGGACCACCTCAAGCTTCACTTCAATGCGCTTGTGCCTGCCGTTGTTGAGCGATTGGGCGATGGCAAGCAGCCAGTTCGCGACGCTGCCCGCCGCCTTTTGCTCACTCTCATGGAGGTATACACTCTTGCTCTTCCACTCGCTCACTCTCTTTCTGTATGTGTCCAACGTTGTTGAATTTTGTCTCCTTTTGTTGTCATTGTGATCGGTGCAAATGAATTTCTACTATTTGCATCCAGGATTTTTTTTGGGATAAATTTACTTACGTGCTTTTGGTTATAGATGATTTTTTACCACTTCTCGTCCGTATCCATGGCCCATGTTACTGAAAATTGATGGTAATTGTTTTGTTCTTTATTGATTTTAGTACTATTGTAATTGTTATGTGTTGAATTCTAATGAAGTATTATTCATAGAATGGTTCTTAGAGGTTTCTCATTATTTTTCTGAGAATGGGATTCGGGTTTTGAATTGGGGTGGAGTGGTCCATTCCCTAATGAAGTCTATCTTCCCATATGGTCTAACTACGGTTCTCTTAGTTAAAGTTATTTTGGTTAGAAGTTGGAAAATGTAAGTCAATTCTACTGTATTGTTATTAATGAGTTCTTGTAGTATGTGAACATTATTTGATGTGTCTTAGATTGTGGTCTTAGTTATATATCCATGATTTAATGTCATGTTTAAGATGTCGAGGCATTTGACATTGCATTGTGGTAGTTGTTGAATTAAACAACTGAAGGATATCTTCAAATATTTTCCATTGTGGTCATTGTAGAACAAAAAAGTTTTTGGTTTGAATGAAGTGTAAAGTTTGCATGCATTTTTAGTTCCCAATTTTTGAATAATTAATTTATGAGAATTGAGACCAAGACGTTGGGTTCATAAGCTTTTGAGATTCCCAAACAACGGAACGTTCTTAACAATTACCAGAAAATGCTAACCCTGAGTGAACTGCTAATTGGTATGAACTTTTGAAACATGGTGCATTTTTGATCTTCAACCCTAAATCTCACAATCTAAAATTCTACTCCAAATTTTTCTCATGATAAATTTTTGTAAAAGTGGAATATTATCACTTTGTAATTTTATTTTCTGCCATTATTAATCTACTTTACAAAAAGAATATCTCGTTATATTTTTTTTCTGATGAGAAAAAATTATATTAGCAGTGAACCAAAAAGTATGTTAGGGAAGAAATGAATATCTCTTTTATGTTTGAAGTATACATTTATAAACACTTCAACATCCTCTTTTAATGTATGAGTATCATTGTACATTTTTCTCCAATAAATTTGTACAACTATGCCACAAACCCATTTAGAGCATGCACGTTAATTTAAGAGGCTATGTCCCATGTAAATTAATTAGTACGTCACCAAGGTAAAATTTATTTGTCGTTCATTTTATAGCTTCAAGAATCCCAATAGCATCAAATGACACAAGAATCTTATTAGTGGATTGAAATTTTAGCCTTATATCTTATAAGCAAAATTTGAGTAGAAACTTTATGCTTGAAGCTAGAACTATTTTATGTCAAACTTGGGGTTAACCCCCCCGTCTAGGGTTTGGTTTGCAGAACAAAATTAAGGCAGGGAAGGTAGGAGTGGAACTAAGGCAGGAAATTGATTGAGGTAGGAGTGGAATTAAGGTAGGATCAGAATTAGCGTTGCAATTCAATTATTGAATTTGGTAAGTTGCACGAAATAACTTTTGGAATCACAATTTGAATTCCATTTTCTTGAAGGATATGGAATATGTTTTTTTGTTAATACCTATATACAAAAAATAAAGGAGATATTCAAAATTGTAATGATTATTGTGGAATTAAACTTATGAGTCATACGATGAAACTATGGGAAATGGTAGTTGAACAAAGATTAAGGTTAGAAATGGAGATCTCAGAAAATCAATTTGGTTTTATGCCTGAGAGATCTACCATAGAAGCTATTTATCTTTCAAGAAGATTAATGGAAAAGTTTAGGGAAAAGAAGAGGGACTTGCATATGATATTTATTGTCCTTGAGAAAACATATGATAGGATACCTAAGGAAGTTCTATGGTGGGTTTTAGAAAAAAATGGTATATGTTGTAGGTATACTAATGTCATTAAGGATATGTATGATGGAGTAATGATTAGTGTAAAGACTATAGATGGAGAAACTAGAGAATTTCCAATTACCATAGGTGTACATCAAGAATCTGCTTTGAGTCCTTATCTTTTTGCTTTAGTGATGGACCAATTGACTAAGAGTATTCAAAAGGAGGTTCCATGGTATATGTTGTTTGCAGATGATACAATGTATTAATTGACGAAATTAGATACGGAGTACAGGCTGAGTTAGAATTATGGAGAGAAACTTTGGAATTTAGAGGTTTTAGGATAAGTAGAAATAAAACAGAATATATGAAATGTAATTTTAGTAATGATAGGAGGAATATTGGAGATAAAGTTAAATTTGATGATGAAGAAATAAATAATACTTGTAGATTTTGATACCTTGGATCTATTATGCAAGCTGAAGGAGAAATTGAAGATGATGTAATGCATAGAGTTAAAGCAGGTTGGGTAAAATGGAGAATTGCTTCAAGTGTACTATGTGATCGTAGAATACCCTTAAAATTGAAAGGGAAGTTTTATAGGACAGCTATAAGACCAACTATGCTATATGGATCGGAATGTTGGGTGACGAAGAAATATAATATCCAAAAAGTAAAAGTTGCCGAGATGAGAATGCTTAGATAGATGAGTGGTATAACATTGAAAGATAAGTTAAGGAATGAACATATTCGTGATAAGTTAGGTGTAGCTCCTATAGGAGGTAAGATAAGGGAGGGATGATTCAGATGGTATGGACACTTGCAACGTAGGCCTTATAGTGCACCTGTGAGGAAGAGTGACTTAGTTACTGTGGGGGGTAGTAGAAGAGGTAGGGGTATACCTAAAATTACTTGGGAGGAGATAGTGTGCAAGGATTTAATATCCTTGAATCTATCAAAAGAAATGGTCCATGATCACATAAATTGGCGGAAAATGATTCTAGCCGACCTCACTTAGTGGGACTAAGGCTTGGTTTTGTTGTTGTTGTTATATGGAATATGCTTTTTGGTGTTTTGGGAGAGAGCTGGGTGTGCCCTCCTTTGGTGGAAGACTTTTTAGATATATCCTTCGTGGGATTTGGTAGAGGGAAGGATAAGGCAAGCTTCCAGGAGTTTGAAAGAGATTAGAGGAACATGCTGATTTGATAATCTCTCCTCTCTTGGGTATTTTTATTTGTCAAATTTTTGAGTATCCCAGTTTGTCTTGGGAGATATGTCATTTTCCTTTTGTAAATTCTTTATCTATTAATGAAATCTTCTTTTGTTATAAAAAAAAAAAATCCTTTTTTTTTGTTATTCCTTAATGGTGATTGGATTGGAAAGAAAAATTAGTCAATTTTCATAAATACCCCACCAACAGTAGAACTATTTAATTTTCACTCCATTTCGAAAATATAAACAAAAATAATATGTAAATTTTTTGTTTCTTGATCTTATATGCTTTTTTTCTTCCTTCTTTTTTGATTTTTTTGGGTTAAACATGGGCTGGGACATAAGTATACAGTATACTGCACCTTCAACTTTAGCACAGCTTCATAGGAATGCTTTTGGTTGATCTCTCTTTGATGTTTACCTATGAATCTGCCTCTGATTCAGGGCATTTTGAAGCTTTCTATAATCTCCTTCGCCTTCAAATAATCAGACAAAAAATTGGCCGTGAGTGAGAGCCAGAATAAAACTAAAACACAGCAGCAAAATCAGAAGAGTTCACGGGTAAATGAAAACACATGGAAAAAAAAAGAGATGCTGGAATCAAACAAAAACAGGAAAAAAAGAAAAAGAAAAAAAGAGACATGTGCTGGAATCAAATCTGGCTGCAATGCACGAGGGAGAGAGAGCTCACCGTAGATAGCTCACCAGAAGCGACTCAAATATGCGTGTGCGTGTGCGTGTGCGTGCGAGAGGAGAGAAAGAGCTCACTGGAGAAGTATTATGTTTCAGTGGGGTCTGATCAAGAAGTTCTCCTTTGGACGAGTGAGTTGTGTTTGACTTTAGGACATTTTTGATGTTATGATTTTGAGTAATTTAATTTATGAGTATTTTTCGTTATTAACATATTTGTTTAGGGTTACAATGTTCCTTTAAAAAATAAAGACAGGAATTGAATGGTGATTCCCATGGGTTACAACTTACAGGCAGAATCACCATTCACCCAAATGGTGGAATTAGTATTCTGGCCGAAATAGATTCCGCTCCTGGTTCTGCAAACCAAACACATGAATTGGAATTCCCATCTCAAATTTGATTCTATTCTAGGCCTGATTCCGTAGACCAAATAAGGGTTAAATTTCCCTTCTTGAATAATAGGAGTTTAAAGTTAAATATTCATTAGAAATTGGATCTAGACAACCCAAGTCAACTTACTGACGGTGTTGAATTGGATTGTTCAAATAGTAATGCAAACGTAAACCAATTGAAGTTATATAATCAACTTGAAAGTAAGACAATGAATATGGAGGAAAACGAAAATGCTAGGAGAGTAAGAGGAGAAATCAATATCGGAATTTATAATCTTTGAAAAATCATTGTTCAATTTTAGTGCAGGATGTAGGAAATTTCAAACAAATTATGATCTAGAGCCCAAAGATTTAAAATCAAGATCCTACATAGTTTGTGGTCCTGATAGGGTTGCTATAGAAGTTGGCAAAACCAGACCTTAGGGTTGGACGGGGGAGTGTAAGATTTTACTAACCGTGCAACACTAGGAGAGAAGTGTACTTACTTGTTATGTTTTCATAACTCTGAATGTTATAAATCTGTAAATTTGGATAGTAAGTCAAAACTAAGAAAATACAATGAAAGCAGTTCAAATGGTATAGTCCTTGTATAAACTAAGATATAAGGTTCAAGTTGTTGCACTGCTAACTCCATTAAACAACTTATAATGAAGGAGTACATAGTTTTAAAAGAAGAATTTTTTTAACACAAATCAGTGGACATACAGCTATATAAGAAGAACTCTAAATCTAAAAGAGCCTTTTGCAAACAAGTAACTGAGCCAAACTACCAAACTGACCTCTTTCCATTACTGTCATAATTTAGGCTATAATTACTTAGCTAATCACTACCATAATCGTCGTCATCAATTTCTTCTCTATGCTCCTTTGTTATTGACATCTTCATTATTATCATCGACGCACTAGTGTACCAATTGGTATGTCAACCATAACATTAATGTATAGAGCACTTATTAAGCGACAATGTGCTAAAATAATTTCATGAGTTTGTAATTTTTGTTAATAATTAATATTGAATAAAGCAAAATCACTTTCTGATTTCTCCATTGTGTATTTCTTCTACAAGTTGTATTCAACAAAAAAATAAATAATTTAGTAAAAGGATAAAAACCTAAACTTTTTGGATCTTAGGATCTTACTTTGAGCCTACTATGATCCTACAGTATCATGCAAGATTTGTAATTTTGTGTAGGATTTTGGATCATTTTGGCTAGGAAGGATCATTATTTTAACAACCATGCCAGTGCCAAGCTCATTAACAACCATTGTTTGTCTTTTGCTTGAATTTGAAGGATTACAGTGAGAAAGAAATGCAAATTTGTGATTCTATGTAAGATTCAGATTGTTTTTGGCAAAGTAGGATTGTCTAATCCTACATTCTAGATTGTTATTTTAAAAACCATGCTAGTGTCAAGAAGTTTAAAAACCATTGGTGTTTTCTCTTGAACCCAAACTAAGAATGAAGTACAAACAAAAATCTCTTTGTTGAGTTGAATTTACTGTTGGAAAGCTTAACAATACCTAATGAAATGGTGTCACAATTGAAGTACAAGGAGTAGGATTTCCAAGTTAAGTGTATAGCTGGTACTGAGTGCCACACTGAATAGGGCAGTGGAGTTCTTACCGCTTATAAGGTTGTGCACATGGGGGTGGTAGCTCCAACTAGTATCTGGGTCCATAGAGTCATAGTCTTGTCCAATGACAAAATAGTTTTTATTTGGTATTGTTCCAATTTCTCTAAGTGATTCACACCAAATATTCAGAAGGGGCGAGCAGGATGCGACGGTAGGCGGGATGTTCAAAGAGGACATCTATTTGGGTGGGTGCTTTATGAAGCTTAGAAATTTACTTATGAAGTGAAAAGAATATCTGTCTAATCATTATGTCTAGTACAATTGTAAAGCACAAAAAGAATCTGCATTTATAATCTAGGTAGTCAACTTGACAAAATAGAAGTCAAATAGATTTTTTTTAACTAGGAGGGTTGATCGTTTATCATGCAAGGATTGTAAAGTTATTCCAGGTGAAAGCCTAACCACACAACATAGAGTCTTAGTGTTAGATATATGTATTAAAAAAATGGAAGAAATAAGATAAAATAAACCAGTGTAAGAGAACTAGGTGGTGGAACCTAAAAGGAGAAAATATAATAAAATTTAAAGATAAAATGATCAAAGAAGGGGATTTGACTATAGAGGATGGGATAGATACAAATACTCTTTGGAGTAGATTAGTTAGCTCTATTAAAAAGATAGCAAAAGAGATTTTAGGTGAATCAAGGGGAAGATTCTTGAATAGCAAAGAAATTTGATGGTGGGATAAAGATGTACAAAAAGCCATGAAGACAAAATAAATTTGGTATAAAATGTGGAAAAAATGTAGAAATAGGGATAATTTTGAAAAGTATAGGGAGGCAAGAAAAGATGCAAAAAAGGCCGTTAGTGAAGCTAAATACAGATCATTTAATAGTTTGTATCATAGATTAGATACAAAAGAAGGGCAAAGAGATATATTTAAACTTGCTCAAGTTAGAGAAAGGAAGAGTAAGGACTTAGGAAATGTAAAATGTATATATAAAAAGTGAGGATGATATTGTCTGGATTAAGGATGAAGACATTAAAGAAAGATGGCGTAGTTACTTTAGTAAGTTATTTAATGAAAACCAAATAAAATGCTTAAACTTAGAATTGTCAAATGAGGAAAAAATTAAAAATATGAGATTTATTCGCAAAATTAGAGTTAACAAAATTAAGTTTGCACTAAAAAAGATGAAAAATGGGAAAGATATGAGACCAGATAACATCCCAATTGAAGTTTGGAAATGCTCAGGTGATAACGGAATTATATGGGTAACTAATTTATTTAATACAATTATAAAAACTAAGAAAATGCCAGATGAGTGGAGGACTAGCACTTTAATACCTATATACAAAAATAAAGGAGATATTCAAAATTGTAATAACTATCGTGGAATTAAACTTATGAGTCATACGATGAAACTATGGGAAATGGTAGTTGAACAAAGATTAAGGTTAGAAACGGAGGTCTCAAAAAATCAATTTTGTTTTATGCCTGAGAGATCTACCACGGAAGCTATTAATCTTTTAATGAGATTAATGGAAAAGTTTAGGGAAAAGAGGAGGGACTTGCATATGATATTTATTGACCTTGAGAAAGCATATGATAGGATACCTAGGGAAGTTCTATAATGGGTTTTAGATAAAAAAGGGTGTATGTAGTAGGTATGCTGATGTCATTAAGGATATGTACGATTGAGTAATGACTAGTGTAAGGACTATAGATGGAGAAACTAGAGAATTTCCAACTACCATAGGTGTACATCAAGGATCTGCTTTGAGCCCTTATCTTTTTGCTTTAGTGATGGACCAATTGACTAAGAGTATTCAAAAGGAGGTTCCATGGGGACGGAGTAGAGGCTGAGTTAGAATTATGGAGAGAAGTTTTGGAATCTAGAGGCTTTAGGATAAGTAGAAATAAGAAAGAATAGATGAAATGTAATTTTAGTAATGATAGGAGTAATATTGGAGACAAAATTAAACTTGATGATGAAGAAATAAATAACACTTGTAGATTTCAATACCTTGGATCTATCATGCAAGTTAAAGGAGAAATTGAAGATGATGTAATGTATAGAGTTAAAGCAGGTTGGTTAAAATGGAGAAGTGCTTCAAGTGTGCTCCATGATCGTAGAATACCCTTAAAATTGAAAGGGAAGTTTTATAGGACAGCTATAAGATCAGTTATGCTTTATGGATCGGAATGTTGGGCGACGAAGAAACATAATATCCAAAAAGTAAAAGTTGCCAAGATGAAAATGCTTAGATGGATGAGTGGTATAACAATAAAAGATAAATTAAGGAATGAACATATTTGCGGTAAGTTAGGTGTAGCTCCTATAGAAGATAAGATAAGGGAGGGATGATTCAGATGGTATGGACACTTGTAATGCAGGCCACATAGTGCACTAGTGAGGAATAGTGAGTTAGTTACTGTGGGGGATAGTAGAAGGGGGTAGGGGTAGACCTAAAATAATTTGGGAGAAAATAGTAAGGATTTAATATCCCTGAATCTGTCAAAAGAAATGGTCCGTGATCGCATAAATTGGCGGAAAAAGATTCATATATCCGACCCTACCTAGTGGGACTTAAGGCTTGGTTTTGTTGTTGTTGTAGTCAACTTGACAAAGTGCAGCAGACTGTTTATAGTGCAATCTATTGATTTCAAAACAATATGATGTTAACTTCCTCTATAAAATTTTTTTTGTGCACCTTTCTTTTGTTGGAAACTAGGATCACGTCGCTATTACATAATATGACGCTTTGGTAAATCAATATTGGTCTACAATTTGACCCATCTACATTTGGCTTGTTTTTGGCCACACAATTTTTTGTTCCTTTTTTTTTGCGTGGGTAGGTTGTGGGGGTTTTTGGGGGTGGGGGGGAGGAGAGGTGGTTTTCCTTTAAAAGAAAAACCCAATTTTGAGGCGTTTGGTGAAATATTTTTTAAGCTTTTTTAAAAGCCAGTCTTTCTTTGGGGGATCTAAGGCTTTGGAAATTAAAATTTAAAGGCAAAAATCTGCCTCTGTGTTTTTTTATGAGTTTTGAGTTCCATGTCTGTCCTTAGTTTTATTTTCTGAATAATATGAACTTGCCTATTCAGATATTTACATAAAATTATGAAACTGTCCTTTTGTTCATTTAAAACATCTCAGTAAGTTTTCATCTTTCTTTTCAAATATTCAGAGATGATTTCTTCTTAACAACAGTTTTATCAGGGTTGTGAAACATTTTTTTTACAGCAAGAAATTGCTCCGTTCAATAGCCAGAGGTAAGCAAATAAAGTTTGCGGTCATTTGGTCTGACTTCTAGTGTATTACCAAGCTATCTAATCTGTATAGGTGTGAATCTGTTGCTCAGTTTTAGATCTTTATAATATTGTGTTTTTTAGCCTTTCTCTTTATATATGTCATGCCCTTATTCCTACTTCTGAGTTAGAATCTGATTAAAGATTATTCAAATTATATGTCTGTGGGGGAGTTTTGGGGTGGTTTTCAAATATATATGATGTAGAATAGCCAAAGAGAAAATTTGAAAAACTAGATGGATTAGAGAGAGGCGAAAGAAGAGATGAAGAGGAGGAAGAAGAGAGTTATAACAATAAAATATTGCAAACTAATCTCAAATCAATAAAAAAGTATAAAGTAATCCTAAAGTAGTTATACCAACAAACCAAGCAATAAAAAATTATAAAATAATCAAAAGTAATTGTACCAACAAACCAAGCCTTAAGTCCTTTTAGGTGGGGCGGTTACATGAATCTTTTTCTGCCATGATCTTGGCAGTTTCCTCCAACAATTAAATCCTCATTATCTCATTTTTAAAATCATTTTAGGTCTCCATCTACTACCAAGTAACTAGCTCAGTCCTCCTCAATTGTGTCTTATTTGGTCTATGTTGCAGGTTCCCATCTTTGCTGCTCCTCCCACGTCGTATCTTCCACAGGTGTTATGCAGGATGCCTAACTTACCACAAATATGTTCATCCCTTAATTTATCTTTTAACGTTATACTACTCATCCATCTTGGCATTCTCATTTTAACAACTTTTGCTTTTTAGATACGTTGTTTCTTAGTGGTCACATCCTGATTCACAGCATATTGGTGATCTGGAGAGGGTAGATGTGCATAGCCTTGTGTCCACATTTGGGGAGCCTGTTTTTGCGACTTGAACCTGTTTCCCTCAAGTTTTGAGTGTAACACCATTGCTGTTGGGTCATGGATCACCCCAAAAATATGAAAATATATTCTCTAGAATCAATAAAAAGCACAAAAGAAGAGTAGAGAACTAGGAAAATTTCTAATGAAGAAAAGCATGCTAATCGCATTGCATATTAAATCAACCTTGAAGCTCCTTTGGAAAGTGAAACTATATGCCCGTATTTCATAAGAAATCACTTGCTTCTTGAAAATCGTAGCATTATTCACCAATTAAATACACCATGTACTGCAAGGTAGAACCCTTTCTGATTGTAGGAAGTTGAAAATGAGCAGGATTCTTAGTGATTACACTTAACTGTGAAATGTTATATTTTTCTTAGAAGAGGCTATTCTTTCTGGTTTTATTATTTGTGATCTCATTGAAGAAGAATAGAAAAATGAATTATGTGTTATGCATGTTTCAGGTTTCTTCTCCTACTATAATTGTTGAAAGGGCAGGGTCTTTTGCCTGGACACACAAAAGCTGGAGAGTACGAGAAGAGTTTGCACGGACTGTAACATCTGCAATTGGTCTTTTTGCATCTACCGAGCTTCCTCTTCAGCGGGCTATTCTACCTCCAGTATGTTTTTAAAACTGTATTGCGAGTCGAGTACCAACTATTTTTTTTTCTTTGTTGTTTTAATAATTCTTTTGAGAGAAGAGTTTGATAATTTTTTTTCATTATTTTTTTCCTTGGACTGTCAGATTTTGCAAATGTTGAATGATTCAAATCATGGTGTTAGAGAAGCAGCTATATTGTGCATTGAGGTTGGTGGAACCACTGCCTGTTCATTATTGCATTATCGTGGCCAGGATTTTTTTAATTGATTTAATTTTATCCTGTAGCTGATTTATTTTATCGGTTCACACATTTGAATTGCTACTATGATGTGTTTTTTTTTGGTTGGAAGTTTCCCTGCAACTCTAATAAGAAAGAAGAAAAAAAAGTACATGACTGGCTTAAGAATGGATGTCCCAATCATAGTTTAGAATCTTGTGATTCATGATTCAATTCATACAATTCGTATCTATTCTGCACCAAATCAATTCAAATCTTACTAGCGATCTAAAATCAACTGAATCGTTGCCAAATCTATCGATTCAGCTCAGGAATTCATCGAATTGATTTGAATCTATCGATTCACATGATTCTAAACCTATCATATCCTGACGAACCTAATTAGTTTGAGAGATCTCACATGATTACCATCCATTCCTTATTTACGTCAGTTTTGTGCTTAAAAAGAGGAGAAAATAGAAATTCAGGTCCTATGTTGCCTTCACAAAACCATTCTTCACTCTAGGAGTATAGACTATATAGTGTTCTACCATTGAGAAGAAGGGGTGGAACACTCGCTGAGTAAATTGTACTCATGTTTTTTATATTGCTAAGGTTCAAAAGTTAGTTCTTTTAGTAGTTTTGTTCACTTATTATCATTTTCTTAGGTTAATTCTTTTTTTCTTTTAATCTGACAAATTATATGCATGATTTCAATTTTTTATTATTTTTTCTCGATTCCTTCCCTTAAACAGCATAAAGTTCCTTATTAATATTTGCTAGCTCATTCTCTTTCTTTTCATTTGTTTAGGGACAGCATAAACATGAAATATGATTTTTTTAATCAAAATTCAAATGTATTTTATTATTTTGCTTGCTCTTTGTATATCAACATATGCATGTCATTTAGAATTGATTTTGGAAAATTTACTGAATCTTACAATTCAATTTGATTCTCGATTCCCAAGGTTGGAATTTCGTTTCACGATTCGAATCTCGATTTGACAACTATGGTCCCGACTCCCGATAAGGATCTACTCAGTTTTAGGATATAATTATTTCTGGTCTTCTATGGTTGCAACTTTTTCACAATTGGTTTCACTGTTTGGGATTACATTGATGGAGGCTCAAGCCAATAAAGGGCAATGATCTGCCTCTGAATTCTCATAACCAGTATGCCAAGATTTTGCACGATTGTAATTAGATATTTTGAAGTCTTTCACAATTTGTTATTTGTTATTAATTTTTGAGCATAGAACTCTTTTGTCTTATATTGTAGTGTTTTACTGTTTTTCTGGATAACCTATTTTATGATGTATTGCATAATATTGTGTATTATGACATACATTTACATTTTGTTTAAATTAAAAAACAGGCATGCAATTTATACTTAATATAAATGTTTTATTGTTGCAATTTGTATTGTATGGTTGTCTGTTCACGTAATGACTACCATATGTATTCCTTTGTCATTGTAAGTTAAATTTTGTACAATATATGTAATGTATTGACACAGGGCAGATTAAGGATCTGCCTACAGGCTTATGAGTGCTTTGTTTGGAGAAACTAAGTCTAAGGGCCCTTATGGTATTATTGCTGTTTTCTGTTTTGGTTTTTGTATAGTGAAAAAACAACTTATAAAAGTGTGTTTGTTTATGTTGCCAGTTTTTTGTTTTTATTGTCGGTTTTCAGCTGTTTGCGAAAAAATGTAAAACTAGATTTTATGGTTTTCAGTTGTATTGGCAACCTGTTTGCAAAAAAAATTATTATCTAGAAATAGTTCTTTGAATTAAATCATTCATTTTATATGCTATTAAATAAAAATAAAAATAAAAATAAAATGATCTTATGCATTTAAATATAATTAAAATAAAAATGCACATAAATTTTTTAAAAAATAAAAAATAATAAAGCCAATGATAAAATATTTTTATTAATTTTCAATTGTCATGTACAATAAAATTTGTATTGTAAAGTAAAATTTGAAAGCATGAACTGGTGACATGAGGATTTTCAATCCTCTGCTCCACCGGCTGAGCTATCTTGACTATTCCTGACACATAATTTTTGTTTTACTAAGATGACTGGGGCGTCCCTTACGAGCGATGCGTTGCACTTGTACCACTTGAGTGTAGTGAAAAGTGGGCAAGGGTGGGCTAGGTCATCGCCTCGAAGCGACGTGCCGTGTTGGCGCCCAGGTACGGTGTCAAATATGCAAGGGTTCCCGCATCATTTTGGACGTGGGTAGGTAAAGAAACTTATTCATGAAACAAGGATTAGATTAGCAACTTGGAATATAGGGACACTTATGTGTAAAAGCATGAAAATTGTGGACACAATGATTAGAAAAAAAGTTAATATAATTTGCCTTCAAGAAACTAAATGGGTGGGGGAGAAAGCTAGAGAAATTGATTAATTAGGATTTAAACTTTGGTACACTGGAAAAGAAAAATATAAGAATGGAGTAGGAATTATTGTAGAAAAAACTTAAAAAATAGCGTTGTTGATGTAAACAGAGTAGGGGATAGAATTATAAAAATCAAGATGGTATTAGGCCAAGAGATAATAAATATCATTAATGCTTATGCTCCCCAAGTAGGCTTAGTAGGAAATCTTAAGAGACAATTTTAGGAAGATATGGATAGTATTATACAAGACATAGCAAGGACTGAGAAAATATTCATTGGAGGAGATTTGAAAGGACTTGTTGGAAGGGATAATAAAGGTTATGAAATAATACATAAAGAATATGGATATGGAGACAAAAATGAGTATGAGGAGATGATCTTAGACTTCACTATGTCATATGATTTTATTACAATGAATACTTGCTTTAAGAAGAGAGAAGAATACTTAAGAACCTTTAAAAGTGGACAAAATAGAAGTCTAATAGATTTTTTTTTAACTAGGAGGGTAGATCGTTTATCATGCAAGGATTGTAAAGTTATTCTAGGTGAAAGCCTAACCACACAACATAGAGTCTTAGTGTTAGATATATGTATTAAAAAATGGAAGAAAAAAGAGAAAATAAACCTGTGTAAGAGAACTAGGTGGTGGAACCTAAAGGGAGAAAATATAATAAAATTTAAAGATAAAATGATCAAAGATGGGGATTGGATCATAGAGGATGGGATAGAAACAAATACTCTGTGGAGTAGATTCGCTAGCTCTATTAAAAAGATAGCAAAATAGATTTTAGGTGAATCAAGGGGAAGATTCTCGAATAGTAAAGAAAGTTGGTGGTGGGATAAAGATGTCTAAAAAGCCGTAAAGACAAAAATAATTTGGTATAAACCATGGCAAAAATATAGAAACATGGATGACTTTGAAAAGTATTATGAGGCGTGAAAAGATGCAAAAATGGCTGTTAGTGAAGCTAAACACAGATCATTTAATAGTTTGTATGATAGATAGATACAAAAGAAGGGGAAAGAGATATATTTAAACTTGCTAAAGCTAGAGAAAGGAAGAGTAAGGATTTAGGAAATGTAAAATGTATAAAAAGTGAGGATGATATTGTCCTGGTTAAGGACGAGGACATAAAAGATAGATGACGAAGTTACTTTAGTAAGTTGTTTAATGAAAACCAAATATAAGACCTAAACTTAGAATTAACAAATGAGGGAAAGACTAAAAATATGAGATTTGTTCGCAAAATTAGAGTTAATGAAGTTAAGTGTGCACTAGAAAAGATGAAAAATGGAAAAGCTATAGGACCGGATAACATCCTAATTAAAGTTTGGAAATGCTTAGGTGATAATGGAGTTATATAGTTAACTAATTTATTTAATATAATTATAAAAACTAAGAAAATGCCAGATGAATAGAGGAAAAAAACTTTAATACTTAATTGCAAAAGTAAAGGAGGTATTCAAAATTGTAATAACTGTCGTGGAATTAAACTTATGAGTCATACGATGAAACTGTAGGAAAGGGTAGTTGAACAAAGGTTAAGACTAGAAACGAAGGTCTCAGGAAATCAATTTGGTTTTATGTTTGGGAGATCTACCATAGAAGCTATATATCTTTTAAGAAGATTAATGGAAAATTTTAGAGAAAGAAGAGGGACTTGCATATGATAGGGTACCTAGGGAAGTTCTATGGTGGGTTTTAGGAAAAAAAGTGTATGTAGTAGGTATACCGATGTCATTAAGGTGGGTTTTAGAAAAAAAAAAGGTATATGTAGTAGGTATACATATGTCATTAAGGATATGTACGATGGAGTAATGACTAGTGTAAGGATTATAGATGGAGAAACTAGAGAATTTTCAATTACCATAGGTGTACATTAAGGATTTGCTTCAAGCCCTTATCTTTTTGCTTTAGTGATGGGCCAACTAACTAAGAGCATTCAAAATGAGGTTCTAGGGTGTATTTTGTTTGCAGATGATATTGTATTGATTGATTAAACTAGGGGCGGAGTAGAGGTTAAGTTAAAATTATGGAGAGAAGCTTTGGGATCTAGAGGCTTTAGGATAAGTAGAAATAAGACGGAATATATGAAATGTAATTTTAGTAATGATTGGAGGAATATTAGAGACAAAGTTAAACTTGATGATGAAGAAATAAATAGCACTTGTAGATTTCGATACCTTGGATCTATTATGCAAACTGAAGGAGAAATTGAGGATGATGATTAGCATAGAGTTAAAGTAGGTTGGGTAAAATCGAGAAGTGCTTCATGTGTGCTTTGTGATATACCCTTAAAATTGAAAGGGAAGTTTTATAGGACAGCTATAAGACCAGCTATGCTATATGGATCGGAATGTTGGGCAACGAAGAAACAGAATATCCAAAAAGTAAAAGCTGTCTAGATAAGAATGCTTAGATGGATGAGTGGTATAATATTGAAAGATAAATTAAGGAATGAACATATTTGCGGTAAGTTAGGTGTAGCTCCTATGGAAGATAAGATAAGATAAGGGTGGGAGTCAAGGACGATTTATATGGTTTGAGCACTTGCAACGTAGGTCATATAGTGCTCCAGTGAGGAAGAGTGATTTAGTTAGTGTGGGGGGCAGTAGAAGGGGTAGGGGTAGGGGTAGACGTAAAGTAACTTGGAATGAGATAGTAAGGATTTGATAGCCCTGAATTTGTCCAAAGAAAATGATTGCATAAATTGGAGGAAAATGATTCATATAGCCGACCCCACCTAATAGAACTTAAAGTTTGGTTTTGTTGTTGTAACAATTAAGTAAAATAATTATTATTGTTTTTATTTTTATTATGTATTATTTTGATATTTTATTATTTTAATTATGTTTATAATATTATTTGACTTAAGGATGGAAATTAACATTTTTTAATTAAAATTTTAATTTGTTTTAGTTTTACAAATATTAACCAAACAGGTTGCTGGTTTTTTATTTGTAGTTTACGTTTCTGGTTCCTAAGGGATTTTAGCATTTGTTATTATGGTAGAGAGTGGGTCCAAGGTTTAGAAGCTTACTAAGGATATATTTAATTGACGTTTAATTACAAGAAGAGTGGAATAGATGGAGTCATGGAACAGATAGCTGGAAACTCTGTGCAGCATAATGGACTATGATTTTATGTAACTGCGGTTAAGTTTTTATTTACCAAGAAAAAATTCTAAGGTTTTAGGGCTTTATTGGATAGATAATTAGGATAGTGACTAGGGTTGCAAAGAGAAGGGCAAAATAGAAGTTAAGCTGTTGTGAATAGTGCATGCAAACTGTTCCTGAGAGGAGAAGAGGAAGAAGAAGATGACGAGGACTGATGAAAAGGGATAGAACTTAGGAAATTCATTTGGGGTTTGTGAGAAATTTGCTTGCAACCACCATGAAATTCCACATGGTCAGAAGAGAGTACTGTGCCAGAAAATTGGTATTCATTCATTTATTATTAAATTAAAATCCAAAAGACGACAACCCTTCTATATATCCCACACTTGGCAATCCTATTACCAGTCAACATGTTTGAAAAGCAAGAAACATCTAAAATAAACTCAACTTTGGATTGTGTAATTGGAAAACTAGAATTGCTAAAGAACTCTTGAAAATTACCCTACAAATAACTCACGAAAATAACCTGTCCATGGTTACTTTGAGATAGAGTGACTTTCCTTCCATTCCTTTGGGTGCACTCCCTTGGCTTTTTTTGGAGATTACCACTTTTTCAACCTCATGAGAGATTGGAGGGCAGTGCTCTTGTAATTGATACTTGTACTATTCTTCCTGGTTCTTTTAGTAGTTTGTAGTTTTATGTATCTTTGTAACCCAGGGAGGAGGAGGACTCCTCTATTTTGTACTTTTTTTTTATTGCTTTAATAAAATTGTCTTCTAACCAAAAGAAAAAAAATCAACCACGGAAATCACGTTCATAAAAAAGGAAAATTACAATTGTGCTTAAGATACATTCCTCTAGAAACAATAAACAATCCTAAAAATAAAGTACAGAAGTTAACTAGCATTTTATTGATGCTTTTATTGCCCTTCTCTTTCTCTCCCAATTGGGAAAAGCTTGTTCTCGAGATTTGAAGTGTTGGATTAACACACCATTTATGCGTTGATTTGCACCTTCAACTTTAGAAAATTAGATGTTTGTTGCAGATACCACTTTGCGAAGCTGGTTTCACATATATTGTTGAACTTATCTAGAAAATGAAATTCAATGGCTGAAACACCTTTAACCCTGTTATTATCTTGACTTTTGTCATGACTAATAGGATAAGAAACCTCCTCCTTGATGCTACATCTGTTAAGCTTGTTTCTATAATTTGTAATTTCAACTTTAGAATGGTGGATAGGGCTGTGGTTTGGGGGTTGGTGAACGGCATGGAAGTGGGGAGAGAGGGAGTCATGTTTTTCTCATTTTCAGTTTTCAGATGATAATATTTTATTTCTAGATGATAATGACCCTTCTTTTAGATGTATTTTGGGTATCTTCCATGTCTTTGAGAGGGTGTTGGGGTTTAAAATAAATTTGGGGAAAAGTGGGTTAGCAAATATTAATGTGCCTCTTGAGCGAGTTAGGGAGCAGGCTTCTGGGGTGGGGTGTGGTCTTTTAGATTGGCCTTTGGGTTACTTGGGGTTCCCTTTGGGGGCAAACCTAGATCTGCAGGCTTTTGGGACATTGTAGTGGAAAGAGTGGCCAAGAGGCTGGGATGATGGAAGGGGTGCTCTTTTCCCTGGGGTTTGAGGGGGAGGGTTTAGAATCACCCTTATTCAGGCCTGTTTATCTAGTATCCCCTTATATTATTTTTCCATTTTTAAAATTTCTGTGGAGTCTGCAAACAAGATTGAGAAAATAATGAGAGATTTCTTATGGTTTGGAGTTGGGAATTTCCAGGATCATTTAGTAAGGTGGGATGAGATATGCAAGTTAAAATGGAGGGAAGGCTGGGTCTTGGAAATTTGGTGTCTGAAAATATCTCTCTCCTAGCTAAATGATTATGGCATCTTCGTTTAGAAAATTATGCCCTTTGGCATAAAGTGATTAGAAGTAAGCATGGGTTTGGTGTGAATGGATGAGATACCATTGTTAGTTTGCGATGTTCTTTAGAGAGTCCATGGAGATCTATTTCTCAGATTTATCCTTTATTCACGCACATTAATTTTGTGGTGGGAAGGGGTTCTTGGATTTGTTTTCGGAAAGATCCGTGGTTCGGGAATGATGTTCGATCCACATCTTATCCTTGTCTCTCTTGATTGAGCTCAGGTAAGGTTGTTAGAATCGGGATTCTAAGTGGGACCATTTGAGTGGTCAGCAGGATCGAGTCATTGAATCGGATCAAGAATCGCAAGATTCTACTTTCAATGTAAAATAAATATTGAAAAATCATATATGTGGAACTTTATGCCAACACTTAAGACTAAAAACTTGGTTAGTAACTTAGTAAGTATAAGAAGTTAAAAATACAATAAAAAGTTCAAACAATAAAAAGAAGAAAAAGAAGAAGAGCAAGAAAAGGAGAAGAAGAAAAACAGTGCTCACTATTGAGTCTTTTCAAGAAGCAAAAAATTTGCTTCAAAGCATACCTCCACAGCTCTGCTGGGCCAGCTGGCTTGGCTCTTTTCTTGGCTGCTGCTGATCAAACAAGAACTCTGTTGAAGAGGACTGATGTGTTCTTGTCGAACACCAAAGAAGGAAGAGGACTGAGCACTGAGCACCGAGCATTGAGTTTTTGTTGAACCACAGGAACTCTGGTTGTTGAACGCAAAAGAACTGTTGATAAAACAGCAGTACGGCAAGCTGCTGCTGCTCAAACATCAGGCACCAGATGGATGGCTCTCTGGTTGTCCAACAGGAGAGAAATTCAGGTGCAGGGTTGCTGAATTTCAATGAGTAGAGGACTGAGATGTCGAACTCCAGGGAAATCAGGTGCAGATTCTGCTGAATCTATTCACTGATGGGAGGCTGGGATCCATTTTGCCCCAGTTTTAGAAGACTTTGAACCAAACATAAACCTTTTGGGGCCTTTGGTCGTATAAAAACATGTATTGAGCCACATTATTGAAGCCCAAAAAGGAAAAAAAAATCCTAATCCAGGCAACAGAGTCGGATCTGTACGATTCTATGATTCCGATTCTACGATTCTGCTGATTCTTTTACGATTATACCTTGATTCTACTTGATTCCAATTTTTGTTGCGACTTGGATCGTTTGGGTGAATTTGGACCGTAGATTCGTATGATCCTATGATGTAGATCGTGATTTTAATAACCATGAGCTTAGGGCAGGATTGTATGATTTCTTTCTTTGTGGTAGATTCGGTTAGCCCTCTGGTTTCTTGGAACTTCCATTTCAGAAGATATCTAAATGATAAGAGAGTTGATGGAACTTTCCTCCTTGTTGTCGTTATTGGGCTTTGGATCCGCCGGGGGGGGGGGGGGTTGGGTTTATATTCTTGTAAATATATTTTTGATATTTTGACCCCTTCCAATTTTTGTTTACCTCTATACTTGTGTATTTGGAAAGGCTAAAGCTCCCTTAAAGATTAAAGCTTTCTTTTGGCTGATTCTGCATAATAGAATCAATAGTTCAATACTAATAATCTGTGCAAATCAGGGGACTTTTGAAGTCCTTAATGTTTGTGTGCTTTGTTTTTTGAATTCTGAATCTACTGCTAATTTTTTCTTACACTGTGTTTGCTTGGAGCATCTGGAGTAAATTATTTGGCATCTTGGGAGAAGCTTGTGTTTGTGGCATTGGTGGAAGAAATGTTGGCTATTTTTTTTGAGGGTTTTGGAAGAAAGAAGGATAGAGCTGCTCTTTGGAAATGTGGTATGTTTGCAGTGCTGTGGGGATTATGTTTGGAATGTAGTGCATGAATATTTTTGAATCACTTGAATAGCAAGTGTTTTTGTTTGTGTTATTTAATGTTGTGTATTATTATTCCCTTTATATCCACTTGAGATAAAATCAACTCATCATCATCTGAATCATCAGCACTGCAAGATCCAACATCAGTTTTGATTTTTGCATTGCCATCTTGAATGATATTTTCAGATTGAAAAGTTACCCTAGAAATAACCCTTAAACGTAAGTTAAAAATGAGAGAATTACCCCTGGAAATGGGAGGGATGTTTCGCTTTATCTCTCTCATTCTCTCTCTTCTCCTCTCGCAATCTGTGTATGCAGCTATGAAGCCTACTGCTGTAGGGTATGTTGAATTGAATGTTACAAATCGAAGGAAAATCCTTTGATCTGCAGTTGGACAAGAGCAGGGGGGTTTCGTCTTTGCTTGTGGTTGAGAATAATGTTGTTTGAAACAGGTGGGTTAGGTTTTGCAAGAGGCTGCATCCTGGTTCAGTGATGGATTGTTGGTTTTCAGTTGGATGGAAAAGGGGATTTGATGTATGCGCAAGGGTATCACGTGGTTTTGGCTATCAATTATCTGGATGAAGGTGGGATTGTTTTTGGAGTTAGGCTTGGGGTGGAAAGGTAAGAAATTTTCAGTATTTATTCCTGGCAGAGCAAAGGGCGATAGGTGGTGGCACTTTTTGCGAGTGATTTTTGCGTGTTGGCTAAGGAATTTCAGAATGATTTTCCTCACTCCATATAGAAAAGCACTTTATTAGTTAGAAAAAAATAATATAAGATGATGAGGTTAAGAAATTCTCAAAATGAGAAATGAAGAATACATACAAAACAATAAAGGCTTCCATTCCAGTGAACACACAGCCTGCACTAACTGCCCAAAGAGGTGCCAAATATCAACTCCTACCCCAAAGCAAGTTTGAAACCAGCTTCTTTCCATTAAAATTCATCAGTTTTAGTCCAACCTGTAACCATATTAGTCTTCTGCCTTGTGGCTCTTATGGTGGTTTTTGATGCTTAAACATGCGTGTTCAGACCTTAATGGGTTTACCCTTCTTGAATAATGTGAATTTAAGTGATGTGAACATTTCATGAAATGATTTTTAGTGTTTGGAATTCTGTATCACAATTTTGTTGAGTATGTTTATTTTTATGCTATTTTATTAATGACTCATGTTAGTGTTGTGGAAGGTTTGATGTGTGCTTGAATAGTATAAATGAGGTGTTGGATATGGTGTTGTCAGTTGGAGTCTTGCAGTTGCATTTTGGGAATTCTAACCTTGCATAAGTGCTCTCAGTGATTATTGTTTTAAGTTTTAGCTATATCCTTCTTTGCTAAATTCAGAATTTTCTCTGATTTGAGTATTATTTTGCCCCCCTGCAGGAGATGTATACACAGGCTGGATCTCAGTTCCGTGATGAACTTCAGCGGCATCACCTTCCTACTTCTCTGGTGATGTTCAAACTGCTAATATTCCCTTTTTAATCTGTGATTTCATTCCCAATGCGTTTGTTGGATTCAACTTTCAGTTATGTAGCTGGTGTAATTTACAGTAAAAAATTGATCCTACATGAGTTGATTTTATAATTCAAAGCCTAAAATTTAATCCTACTTGAGCTGATTTAATTACTCAATGTTTGTACCTTGCCACATTCAGTTGCAGCTAAAAATACTGATGTTTTTATAACAATGCAGGTAAAAGACATTAATGCCAGGCTAGAGAGGATTGAACCGAAGATTCGATCATCAGATGGAATTTTGGGTAATTTTGTAACTGGTGATATGAAGCCTGCCAGTATTAACCCAAAGAAAAGCAGTCCAAAAGCCAAGAGTTCCACTCGTGAGATTTCTCTCTTTGGAGGTTAGTGTGCTCACACTTAAAAGAAGTATTAATACATCTGAATATTTGTGAACAATCTATTTTCATGGGATTGAGGGGAGCCTTGTCAGGGTTTTTTATAATATCATGGCTAAAACAAATATGACATAGCATGGCTGACTCATCAAAAACAAAGGATTAGCTGTTTTATCGAGTCAAGAAATTGACACATGATTTTTTTTTCCCACATCTTATTTGAAATGCAAATGCATATGCATATATACTTCGCTTTTTTTATCAGTGAAAAGAATGAATTCGTGAAAGGGCACCAATGGGTGCTAAACCAAGTCTATGCTTGTCATGTGTCTGTGTTTTAAATTTTAGTTGGTCTTCATATGTGCCTATCAATCTGTTTAAGTATATCAATAATATTTTTTAAGAGGTTATATCTACCAATCTGTTTATCTTAAGTATATCAACAACATTTTTGAAGAGGTTAAAAGATATTTATTTTTTTGATCAGCCAAAAAAAAAAGAGAATTCATTAAAGGGTACCAAGAGATTAAAAGGTATTAGATCAACAGTAATTCAAGTACCTTCATTTCATTAATAAACCAATGAAACTATATCGAGTAGTTTAATAAATATAAACTTGTCTCTATCACAATAGGTTTACATGCGGTGTATGTATTAAACCACCCTTACGTTTTCCTTGTCTTCTTAAGGATGGTAGGCTGGGAAATGATGCAATAGTTGACACTGAGGGGCTGGAGGTATCGAAAAAAGATTATTTTCATGAGCTACAAGGGTTGTTACTTGATCCTAGAATACCTGTTAAGCTGGAAGGAATTCCATGCAATTTAAGATGAGTATGCTGATGGAATGAGTTTGCCAGATGAGAATATTAAGATGGATGTTTGACAATACAAGAAAAGGTGGCAGGGGAAATGATTGCACATTGGATATCTAAAGAGGTGATGAGAGAACCATTCTAGTTAATTTGGACAAGTGCTACGGAGGATGCACTAAGGCAAGTGTGATGTAGAAAGAGAGAAGACATCTGTGAATCTATTTTATTTAATTGTTGATATTATTTATGAAGACATTTCAGGGTTTATTTTGTAATTGGTATTTCTTTTATTATTTCTTCTTTACCTTATTTAGATTTAGTGGAAAAGCTTGTATAAAGGCTTCATTTTTAATTTTGCGTAGCTTACAAGATTGAACATTGAGAACCTTAATAGTGTTTTTCCATTTCATTAAATTTTCTTTTCTTTTTTCCTCAAATGTTGTCTTAACTCTTCTTTGTCTTCCTTGCTATCTTGCTAATTGGTGCTGCATCAAAGCATGTGTTTATTGATGTGGAGGATGCTGTAAATGCTAAGAGGATAACAATAAGAACGTGGGTTAAGATATAGTATAAAAATATTTAGTAAAATATAATGTTACTGTAGTGGTAATCCTAAATAGAGCCGAATGGGAAATTATTCATGTCGACAAATCCATATTGTTGGAAAAAAGGCTTTGCTGTTTGATTTGATTAACACCTTTTTCTGGTCTATGGTGCCGCACTTACCATATATATGCTATTTATATGTTCAGTTATAATATTTTGATGCCTACTGTTGTATTTTTTTCCCTTTATTGGCTTTTAAGTTTTTTTTTTCAAATAGATGTTTCACTGTCAGTTTCTGTTGTTCTTCTACATGGTTGTTGGAATCAAATATTTGTATAATATAGTGCATTTTTTGACTCTAGATATCTGGAATGCCTATTGATTAAAAAAAAAGAGCAAAAAGATTATGGGGTTATAGATTATAGGTGTTGACTAATTATGCTAGCAATTGTTATAAAATTGATTTCAACATGCTTGTCATATTCGTTGTTTTTGAAAAAGGTATTTTTCAACTAGACAGGTTTCATATATGAGTATCCATGTTGCAATTTGTTTTTGCTAATAGTTGTGCCTCAAATAAAATTAATTTTTCTTTCTGTATATGCATTGTTAGCTTTAATGCAGCATGTTTTAGATGCTGGTGTGCTTGTGTAGGTCAATTTTCTTTAAAAGTTGTTATTCTTTGTTGGCGTGATATTTTGAATTTTGGAGTACTTTTCCATTTGAAATACATTGCCTGGGTAGTACTGGTAATTATTTTGGTATGTACTCCCCACTGTTGACTGGTAAAGTTTAGGTCTATAATAAAATCATTTGTAAGTTATTAAATTGTGTACTGAGTTGAATTTTTAACCTTTTTCGGAGATTTGCTAATGCACTGATAGTGCGCATCGTTGATGATCGTTGATGTTAACTTGCTTTTTCACTTGTGCAGGGGAGAGCGATATAACTGAGAAACCTATAGAACCTGTCAAAGTTTATTCAGAAAAGGAACTTGTTAGGGAATTTGAGAAGATTGCTTCAACTCTTGTGCCAGAAAAAGATTGGCCTGTCCGCATTGCCGCCATGCAGAGAGTTGAGGGTCTGGTTTATGGAGGTTGTTTCTCCCCCTTGCCCATTGTCTTCTATCCTTTTCCTATTATAAGATTTAGATTATCTTATTTTTTTTATATGAGATAGTTCAGATTATTATAATTTTTTTTCATTTTTAATTTAAAATGTATTCTAAGTTAGGCTACTTTTGATGGGGTTGGAGAGCTGCACTTTATCATATAGGAAAAGAAAAAAGAGCCATTATTTTGAAAAGATGGTTCACCTAGCCTACCTGCATTCCAGCCCTAAAAGAATTTGATTTTTTTGGAATTTCATATCAACTATTTGTGCTAAAAAAGGAAGTTATTGAAAAAATATTCATGCTCTCATGTGCACGTGCAGAGTTGATGTCAAACCTCAGTTGTGATCATATCGCTATGGTCAATTCAGAACATTGTACATTTCTCCTCGAACGTTTTTGTAGTTCCTCATAAAGAATTTTGTTTTGAGTGAGCTACTTTAACCATTGCTATTCTTTCTTCTTATATTTTGTAATATATGGACCTTACATCAAGCTTATCATGGAGCCAATGAAATTATTCATCAAAGAATTTTTGCAACTTCAGGGGATAGTATTACCCTTGCAACTAGAGGAGATGATTTGTTTCCCTTGCCAGAATTACTATACTTTTGGTTATAGAGCCATGCTTGAATTGATATCCGCGACTTGTTTCATCTTCAATTATTAAGGCATTTTGTTGTGCAAGGTTTTGTTCTTGAGTGAAGGTTTCAAACCTGAGTTGCATGTTTGGAGGGACTTATATTTTTTATTTCCTTTTCATAGAATGAAGAAAATAAGAAACATTATGGGATGAAGCCAGCGTGTTTCCCTTTCCTTTATTCTTTTTTCCCGAAAAGTATTGGAATGGGATAAGTGAATATTTTATTTGTTTGCTTTTACCTGTTCTTGTATTTATGGTTTTTGAGTTGTTCAGCTTCCTTGGTCATGGACCTTGATGATTTGCTAGGCTTCCTTTGTTCTGTATGGATGTTCATATTGGCTTTATTTTTGGAATGCATCTTGTGCATTTTCTTTTCTTTTCATTTCATTAATGATTTTTTGAATGAAAAAGATTTTTTTTAATGAAAAAGGAAGCATATTAAGAGGAGAGAAATGGTGAAGCACATCAAGGAGGATAATACATTCTTCTAAATGAAGGAGGAAAGTTATAATAAAAAAACAAGAAGAGAACCAAAAATACAAGAAGCGCAAGCCAGCGTAGCCAACTGTGCTGGAAGTCGGAGAAAAAATTCCATTAAAATAACCAGATAAATCCCAGAGAGAAGCAAAGAGAACATTCTGTCCCAAGCAAAAGACACAGAATGAGCACTAAGAATATGAGTTTTCCTCTCCATCCAACCATACACCCCAAAATACCACATGGACTGCACAAAACCCCATTCTGTTAACATCCTTACACCTCTCTAAGTCTTTGTAAGAAGTTGATATGAAAGTCTCCAAAAATCTCAGGCACATTCAACACACTAAAAAGCTTTAAAACTTATTCCAGAGGCTCCAAGCTGCTGAATAATACAAGGAAAAATGATAATGTGACTCATCCCTACTGAAGTACATCACACACCAGGAGACTAGGACTTATATGCCTCCTAATCTGAAGCAGATTGTTTGTTTTTAACTATGCTAAGAAAAACTACCTAATAAAAACAATAGCCTATGCCATAAGAGGGAACCTTGGCTTTCCAATTACAGATAACGAGAGGGATAGAAGAATGAATCAAGTGTGAATAAAATGATTGCAAGAAAACTCCCTAAACCGCCCAGTGACCATATCCTTGAATTGATTGTGGAAGAAGGCTGTAAAAAGTCTACAGTACAAAATGAGAATGTGATTTTATAGGGCCACTTATACCAGGTCGCTTTTACTGTGTGATCTCTTGAGGAGTGTTTGAGTTAATTGTATGGGTGCTTTTGTCATGTCGTGAACTTTTTGAATCACTAAAGCATTTGACTGCACAACTTTCTGTCCTTTTTTTTTTTCCCTAGTCAATTCATATTTGTTGATGAATCTGACTAAAAAAAGAAAAGAAAATTAGATTGGAAAATGTAACGAGGCTTAGTATTTTAGTTAAGGAGGAGATATTAATTTATCTGTTGCTCTCATTTTATGATAACAGGTGCTGCTGACTACCCTTGTTTCCGTGGACTTCTAAAGCAACTTGTTGGCCCATTAAGCACACAGTTGTCAGATCGAAGGTCTAGCATAGTAAAGCAGGTGTGCTGGAATTTTTTTTTTTAATCGAATTCCAGAATATATAAAAATTCTTGTGCACTAAGGACACCAATTTGGAAATAGTAAAATTTTAATTCTTTTGGTGTCAGCATGAAGCTTGAAATTCATTGGGGAATGTATTATGATGAACATGTATTTGAATAATAATTATTATGTGATTCTATGTCTCTGTAATTGCAGTGTTATGCTTCTTGTAGAGAAGCTTGAGAAAATACAATCCGCTTGTGATTGTGACAAATTGCAATTTTATTGAGACTTGAATCTTATGCAAGCTCTTTACAACGCACCTATCTCTTTCGTTTCTTTTGAGGGGGCTCTCTTTTGTGGGATTTCCATTTTTCTAGGTATCTCAATGAAAGGGTGATTGACAAGCTTACTACCTTGCTTACTGTGTTGGATCTGTTCCTTTCAATGGGGATGATGAGAGGGTTTGGGAGAGTGATTCTTCAGGTCTCTTTTCTTCAAAACCCTTTTTTCCTCCTCTTCTCAAAAATCCCTTCTCCCAATTTCTTCCATTGGGACCACATCATTTGGAAGGCAAAGGTCCTTTTAAGATTTGAACCTCTATATGGATTGTGACTCAATAGAATAAGCACACATGATTTGTTATAGACAAGAAGATGTATAGGTTTCTAAGTCCTGATACATGCTTGATGTGCCCTGAGTCCAATGAAACAAACTTTCACCTTTTCCTCCATTATCATGTGGCGACCCACCTCTGTGATGCGCTCTTTCTTTTGTTTCAGTGAAGCTTGGGGGGCACCTCAGAATGTGGGAGATCTTTTTCTTGTGAGACATTGGAGTTTTGGCTGAAGTAGGAAGGGCTGTGCTTTATGGTGTGGTGCAGCCTTCAATATCTTGTGGACCCTTGGATAGAGAGGAATGTGAGAACCTTCAAGTGTCACACAACACCTTCTAGTCTGTTATGGGATAGAGTTGTGTTAGCATCTTCTGGGACTAATTTGGATTTATTTTGTTTTATTTTATTTTATTTTTTGAGGGTGGTGGTGGTGGTGGTGGTGTTTATCACTGTTCAACATTCAAAGGGGTTGGAAGGCAGCTCTTTTGTAATTTATTTGGTTGTTGCTTTCAGACATCATCATATCCTATTATTTTACCATTTTTCTTTTGTTTAATTTTTTTTCCTTATCCAAAAAAGGAAAAAAAACTTGACTAAGCTAGAGAACATTGAGACACTTAAAAATTTAATAGTTTATGCTTTAGTTGAATTCAGCCACTTGATCCAACCCCCACAGAAAAACAATACCCAAAATGAAAAGGCATTTTATTACCGTAAGTTCTAGAAAAGAGAAAATGATAATTGAATGCTTGCTTCATCTCTAAAGAAAAGCGAGGGATCATGCTTCTTCTAAAAAACTTACCGCTACACTCTTTTTTTGCGTGCTTCAATTTTTTGTTGGTATAAGAGCTGATTTAGGAGTTTTTACTTCTAACATAGCTATATCAACCTTGATTGTTGTATGTTGTTTGTTCTCTCTTTAAACGTTTCTGCCTTTCAAGATTATCCTTGATGTCTGTAGAGTGCCTTTCTTTGTTGCTGTTACTGGTGTGTGTGTGTGTGTGTTTCTTTTTTTTTTTTTTTCCTGTTTTTGTTTCTGTTGCGTTGTTCTGTTGGGTATAGCTGTTCCTAAGTTCACCTTCGGCTTTCTAGGCTTGCCATCTGTTGAGCTTTCTATCAAAGGAGCTCCTGGGAGATTTTGAGACGTGTGCTGAGATGTTCATTCCAGTTAAGTTTATTTTCCTCCTGTTAAATATTGCAGTGGTAAATATGTTCAGAAGTGATTCTGACTTTGAAGCAAATTTCAGGTCCTTTTCAAGCTTGTTGTGATAACCGTACTTGTAATTGCAGAGTCTGCAGATAACTGTATAAAAACGGTAATGTGTAAGACCTCTTTGGCTATTTTTATAATAAGAAAAAAATATGCTACGTCATTGCATTGTTCTTGGCTTTCCAGATGTTGCGTAACTGCAAAGTTGCCCGTGTGCTTATTCGAATAGCTGATTGTGCAAAGAATGACCGTAGTGCGGTTCTCCGTGCAAGGTATAACTAGTCTATTTTTCCCTAAGATGACCTTTTTTATGTGTTATTTAGTGTTGTCTTGCTTTCTCTTTTGCAGGTGCTGTGAATATGCGCTTCTGATACTAGAATATTGGGCAGATGCACCAGAAATACAGCGATCAGCTGACTTGTATGAAGATCTTATAAAGTGTTGTGTCGGGGATGCAATGAGTGAGGTATTTCTTATTTGGGTTCTTCTTTTCTATGATGATCTGTGACAATGCGATGTCTGCTGCCCCATTGGGTTTAGGCACACATCAGTTATTTTTGTGCCCTTTGTGCATACCTGCATGGTGAGAGTTGTGCATTTTTGGTGCTATCCTTTGTTTTTCCCTCTAACATACAGCTGCATGCGGCAATTAAGCTCAGAAGTTAGCAGTAACAGCAACCACAGAAGAATCTGTAATTACCTATAAGAATCTGTGACGATAGGTTATTATTCCTTGAGCCTAAGAAGGTTAAGTGGTTCGTATTGAGAACATGTGGATGGATCGCTGTTTTTTTTCATTCCCTATGTTAGGGATATTTGAAGGGATTGTTCTGTGAGGGGATGGGAGGGTTTTAAGTTTATGAAAAAACTTAAAAGAGTTTGAAAGAGGTGTTGAGAAAAGTTGAATTGAGGAGCCTCTATTGATTTTAGGGTCCAGAAGGTTTAGATATTGGGGGAACATTGATACTTTGGTAGGAAAGAGGAAGTAGGGGGATTGTTGGATGTTGAGTCTGTGAAGCATGTTTTCTTGCAGAGACCTTGAGTTTGATGTCTGAAGATGTGTGGAGTTGCAGGCAAAAGATTAAATTTAAATGGGTGAGGGAGGGCAATTGCCACTCAATGCAATTGAGTATCTGTTTTCCTCTCCTTTTTCATTTGAAATGCTGGTGAACATTTATGGGTGTTTTATTATTCTTACACTTGTTTCAGGGGTTGCACAACTTTGTTAATGGTTAAAAGGTTTTCAAAGGTCGATAACAGAAATTAGTGACTTTTCATTAATAAAATTATTAAGTGATCATGTCTTTTGGTACTTGGATATAGGTTCATCAAAATATGCTTGACACATTGGAATTGGACAGGTACGATCAACTGCAAGAACTTGCTACAGAATGTTTGCAAGGACCTGGCCAGAGCGTTCACGGCGCTTGTTTTCATCCTTTGATCCAGTTATTCAAAGGGTACCTGTTTTTCTTCTGACAAAAGAACTTTATTCCTTCCTTTGTTGTTGAAAACTGTGGATTGATGTGAACATTCCTTATAGATAATAAATGACGAGGATGGTGGGATACATAGACGACATGCTTCTCCTTCTCTTCGTGAGAGAAGTACACATTTGTCATTTACTCCTCAAGCATCCGCCCCTTCAAGTTTACCTGGGTATGGAACTTCTGCAATTGTTGCAATGGACAGAAGTTCAAGCTTACCCTCTGGGACATCTCTCTCTTCTGGACTGCTTTTATCACAGGCAAAGTCTCTCGGTAAAGGTAGTGAACGTAGTCTAGAAAGTGTTCTGCATGCAAGCAAACAGAAGGTCACTGCTATTGAAAGCATGCTTAGAGGTGTGGATGTATCTGAGAAGCAAAATCCTTCAACTCTTCGATCATCTAGTTTGGATCTAGGTATTTAATGACTTTGCATTTCATATTATCATTCCATTTCGAAATTGTTTGGGTATCTCCTTGAAGACATTCATTGATGTAGTGAGGAATGACTATCCACATTAGTAGTGATTTGAAATTCTACTTTATTAAGCTTAAAAATAATATGTGAACAGCTAAATTTTTCTCTTATTGCTCCTAGTGCAGGAGTTGACCCTCCATCATCTCGTGATCCTCCATTCCCTCTTGCTGTCCCTGCTTCAAATAGTCTTGCAAACTCATTAGCTGAAGAGTCGACCACTTCTCGTACTGCTAAAGTTGGCAACCGAAATGGTGGTTTGGTTTTATCTGATATCATCACTCAAATTCAAGCTTCCAAAGACTCGAGTAAATTACCATTTCGCAGTAGTGCTGCGAGTGAGCCATTGTCAGCACTTTCATCATACTCGGCTAAAAGAGGGCCTGAAAGACTGCAAGAAAGAGGCTCCATTGAAGAAAACACTGACATTAAGGATAATAGGCGGTATATGAACCCTCACATTGAGAGGCAATACTTGGATACTCCCTATAAAGATTCAACTTTTAGAGATACTCAGAACAGCTACATTCCAAATTTTCAGAGGCCACTTTTGAGAAAGAATGTAGCTGGAAGAATGTCTGCTGGCAGGAGAAAGAGTTTTGATGATAGCCAGTTGTCACTTGGTGATATGCCAAGCTACGTGGATGGTCCAGCGTCTCTCAATGATGCCTTGAGTGAGGGACTCAGTTCAGGTTCAGATTGGTCTGCTAGGGTTGGTGCTTTTAATTATCTTCGATCTTTACTGCAGCAAGGCCCAAAAGGAGTTCAAGAAGTTACTCAGAGTTTTGAGAAGGTTATGAAGTTGTTTTTCCAGCATTTGGATGATCCCCACCATAAGGTTGCACAGGCAGCTCTATCAACACTTGCGGACATAATTCCATCCTGCCGAAAGCCATTTGAAAGTTATATGGAAAGGATCTTACCCCATGTTTTCTCACGGTTAATTGACCCGAAGGAATTAGTCAGACAACCTTGCTCCACAACTTTAGAAATTGTTAGCAAAACTTATGGTATAGATTCCCTGTTACCTGCTTTGCTCCGTTCACTTGATGAACAGCGGTCACCAAAGGCAAAATTGGCTGTTATTGAATTTGCGATTAGTTCCTTTAACAAGCATGGTGTGAATTCTGAAGGCTCTGGTAATAGTGGCATCTTAAAGTTATGGCTTGCAAAGCTGACGCCATTGGCCCATGATAAAAATACGAAACTGAAAGAAGCATCTATTACATGCTTTATATCTGTTTACTCTCACTTTGATTCAACAGCTGTCCTGAGTTTTATTCTTAGTTTATCTGTTGAAGAACAAAATTCTTTGAGACGGGCCCTTAAGCAGTACACTCCTCGTATAGAAGTGGACCTAATGAACTTTTTGCAGAACAAGAAAGAGCGACAGCGGTCAAAATCTTCTTATGATCCATCTGATGTTGTTGGAACATCCTCAGAAGAAGGATACATTGGAGTTTCAAAGAAAAGCCATTTTTTTGCTAGGTATTCTGCTGGTTCTGTTGATGGAGATGGTGGCAGGAAGTGGAGTTCTGTGCAAGAACCAATGTTGATCACTGGCAGTGCTGGCTATACGACTTCTGGCGAAGTGCAGGAACATTTGTATGAGAATGCTGAGATAGGTTCTAGCACTGAGATTCTTAGTTCCAAACTGAAGGATCTGAATCACTCAAATAAAACCATTGATGAAAACATGGGATCCCTGACTGGTCTGGAAAATGTGGACAGCAGTGTGAACTTGGAGAGTTTGCCTACTCCACAGCTGGACTTCAATGGATTGATCAATCAGGATCACCGTGGTATTGCTGGAGACCTTGGGTTTGATAATGAAGCTGCACCTGAAATGGACCTTAATCATTTAAAACTTACGGCAGTGAAGGTCAAATCCACTCCGGAGACTGGTCCTAGCATTCCTCAAATTCTTCACCTGGTTAGCTCTGCAACATAGAATTTTTTTCTTTTATAATTTATTATTCTCTTTTATAATTATGTAAAAATTGATTATTTCCCTTATTGTGGTTATGATAATCAATTATGAATTATGACACCTTATGGGGCTCATCTACTATCTTCTGTTTGTAGATTTGCAATGACAATGATGAGAATCCTACCAGAAGCAAGCGTAGTGCACTTCAGCAGTTAGTTGAAACTTCTGTTGCTAATGATCACTCAGTTTGGACCAAGGTATAGTTAATTTCCATTTAGTTTCTCTCTCTCTGTGGAGATTCGGTATCATAGTTAAGTGCTATCAATTTCATGGATTGATGCATCCTTTTTGACTTTGGGATCTCCGTTGATGCGTTTTGGTCAAGCTAATTTAGAGATATACAATTTTTTATTCATGTAGAGTTAAATATTACATGTGATTTTGCATAAATTCAATCAATTAATGATGATTCAATGAGATTTTGTGCCCTGCAGCATTGTAGTTAAAATTCTTCATTGGATTTATTTTATTTTTTAGTTACCACCCGACTAGGCATTGTTTGGCATGTGGAAGTTTTTGTTATACAGCGATTTGAGTACTATGATGGAAGAAATGTGTTTCTAGTTGGTTTTTGCGAGTTTGGGATATGGGCTGTTGATTGGTTATTGCAATTTTTGCAGTACTTCAATCAGATTTTGACAGTTGTACTTGAAGTATTGGATGATTCAGATTCTTCAATACGGGAACTTGCTCTCTCTTTGATAATTGAAATGCTTAAGAACCAGGTCTGTTACATCCCTTTTTTGGGGGTTCGTAGTGAGATGCTTTTCTTTTTGTTTGTCTGACTTGGCATTTATATTCATGTGAGAGACTTAAACTCTTTGGAATTTAGATCTTCTTGAATGTTCTCTTTCTAATAACCTTTTTTCATGTTATCTTTCCAGAAAGATGCCATGGACGATTCTGTTGAGATTGTGATCGAAAAATTGCTTCATGTAACGAAGGATATTGTTCCCAAAGTAAATTTGTTTAGTTGATTTTTTTAATTTTTTAATTTTTTTTGTAATTTTTTTATGCTTAATTTTTTTTTTTTTTTCCATTTTCCAGGTTGCAAATGAAGCAGAACACTGCTTGACTATTGTGTTGTCTCAGTATGATCCTTTCAGATGCTTGAGTGTACGTAGTTATTATATTTTTCGTGTTAGTATTTGTGGGATATGTAAATGTTTTTTAGCTTGGTCCTCTTTCTCAATCTTTTCTTTGTAATGCTCTTGTTTGCTGATGTAGGTTATTGTCCCTTTATTGGTGACTGAAGATGAGAAGACTCTTGTTACTTGCATAAACTGTTTAACAAAGGTATTTTCTTCATGGGATTTCCTACATTATTTTTATGTTAGGTACTGATCGACTGTAGTCTGGGTATTTCATTTTTGAAATTAAGCAGTTGTGCCCTGGAATTTGTCGCAATATTTAGTCTTGAAACTGTTGGAGTTTTTTGTATGGTTTTCTTAACATCGAATATTTGTTTCCAAGTCTATGGAGTATGGACAAAAAGTGTTGATGTCAATAGTGGTGTCAGGGTTCAAAGGAAAGGGAAATGTCCATGGATGTACTATATAAAAAAAGTTGATGAAGCATTAGCTTGAAGTTGTATTGATAGACAAAAAGTGATTGATTGTACTTGACAAACTTGTTACTTCTTACTAATGTACAAAAGGGAATAATCTAAATAGTTAAGACAAAAAATTGAGATTCCTTACCATTAAAGAATAAAAAATCTGCTCATGAAGATGCTATTCAACTTATGCCTCAAGATCTAGTGTGGTTGAGAAACATTGCCCTATTAATTATACAGGAGCATGTTATGGGTCAAAAGTAGGAGTCTACGGTCGGCCAAACCAGTGTCATGAAATGGAGCATGCAGTACTATCCACTAACAGGGTATATGCTCTTATCAAAATGCTCAAAATGTTACGATATTGGTGGATGTTGATGACATTCTAAATTAGAGTTGGAGGTCAGATTTGTGGCTTTTGAAAGCAAATTGCTTGATTTTTTGAGAGTCAAGTTTGCCTTCATATTTCTGAAAATTGACAGCGATGAAGCTTTTCACTTCTTTGAACCTTGAGAAGTTTGGTTTGCTCTCAGCTTGGGAGGACTCTGAAAGCTCTGGAGTAAAAGACGTTTGCTCCTGATGGTGTTAAGATGGAAGAAACTGCTACTTTTGAGGATTATAAGAGAATGCATGGAATCAATTATCATCATAGGATGCTGTGGAATGAAAGGTTGGTGGATGACTATGTACATAAAAGATTTGTGCGGGTTGATCTTGCCAAATACTGGCTCGAGTAGTAAAAGAAAGCTAGGGACTGAGTTAGCAAGTTATTGCTAGGCTGTTTTCCTCATTCTGATGGCAGTCTGGGAGAAATATTTAGCTATATCGAGGAATGTTCCTGCATGAAGGTGGAAGACCGAAAGAATCTAGAGGAACCAGGATTTGCAGATGAGAATGGGTAAGGCAGATGCATTGCATGTGCAACGTGCTCATTTGTGTCTTTTAAGTGTAGTTGGTAGGTTGGTAGCTAGTGCCTGATAGCTGGAAAGTGTTGTAACTGTAAAATTTCATACTTATGGCGTCGTCTGGTTGTATTGGCAAAGCCTATTTCTGTGAGCTCTTTTGTCAATACATTCAAATTTCTTTAAGAATTGGAGTTGTCTACATCAGGAGGGAAATCATCCCACTTGGTAGACTGAGAAAGGAAAGTTGGCTTTTCAATAGGGGAAATCTCATATGACCATTTTGAGGTGGGGGGTTGAGTATGATCAAGAGCTTGGAAAAGGAAGACTTGATCTGCAAAAAACTAGAGATGTTGGAGCAGGAGAAGGCTCTGGAGGATCGCAGTTTGCCAGATGATGGGATTGCTTTGGAATGAACTCTTCATTGTGAGGCAAATTCAGGGAAAACTCATGGCTGTTGGGAGGAGATTTCAGCACTGTCGGAGGCTGTTTTGAGGGAACTGGAGAGTTGTTTCATGTTATTTCACTTGTTGATCTTTGTCTTTTGGAAGGATCACTTGGAGTTGGAGTCCACAGTCTCAAGAATAATGGTTTTCTTCTGTTTGTCCTAGTAGCCTTTTCAGAAGTGTGGCAAACTTATGCCTAAGCTGTTATCTTTAGATTGAGTATGGTGGACTGTGTCAATACACCACAGTGGAAGAGATTCTTGATGTTGCCTTGAATGCTAATTTGGTTGTTGATGCTCAAATTAAAGCAGCAAAAGAGGGGTTATTCGCATGTTCAATATGGAAAGGGCATATTATTGCACCTTCAAAGAATGTGTCCTTTATTTTGTTTGATAGAATGAGTTTTGGTCAATGGTGGCGCTAATGGTTAAGAAGTGTATCTCTCAAGGTTTGCAATTCTTAATGGTACCCTAGGCTGCATCAAGTCTTCAAGAAGCCTAAGGCACGGAGACTTATTATCCCCATTTTTTATTTTTCTTTGGTATGGCTATCCTACATAAGATATGGGATGAAGAAAATCTAGGGGTTAAGTTTGGATTTTTTTTTTTTTTTTATTGGGTTAAGGATAGGTATATATATTGTTGCCTGCAGCATAACACAGTAACACCTTATGCTTTAGATAGAGTGGTGAAGCATCCAACGACCTTATTTTGCCTGAGATAGCCCATCAAAACAAAGTTTAAAGAGAAAAGTATGTGGAATCCTATTGCTGAGGAGTTTGAGGGGGAAAACTTGTTGGGAAACAGAAAAAAATTATTTATTTGAGGGAGTCTTATCTTACCCTTTGGGCTCCCATCCACCTATCTACTCTTTCCCTTTGTCTTCATTAACTAGCTCAGTCATGAAGAAGTTAAACAAGCTGCAAAAAGAGGTTCTTAGGGGTGTTTGTTTGCACTTAATGGCCTCTTAATAGAGGCTAGACTCTTAATGGTCTAATATTAAGTGAACTTGTAATGTTTGGGCTCTGAACGGGTACTGCTGAATGTGCTCGGACCGAACTAGCAGCTTTCTCCTTGCTGATTTGGTCAGCAGAAAATTTATGCCTTCTTTTTGACACATTTACCCTTGAAAAAAGTCCCAATTACATACAAGGATCCCCAAATCCTCTCCTCTCTTCTCCTCTTTGTGCAAGAGCCTGCACAGCCACATAGCTTCCTCTGAACATTCCATGTGTTGTTGCCCACAGAAGCTCTGATCTTGCTGGCATTTGGTCTGGTCGTCGCCCTCTTTCTGCTATTGGTTCCTTAGGAAAATATAGTAAAGTAGCAGCAGTGGAGGGTGAGGCTATTGGATATGGCTACTTCCTCCGATCGGCATGGATCAGCACCACCCGGTAGCCAGTTGATGGTCATCTTTCCATCGTCAGATCAACCTCCATTTATGACCCCGGAGTTTACCACATCACCAGGTATCAGCCTCTTTCTGCTATTGGTTCCTTAGGAAAATATAGTAAAGTGGCAGCAGTGGAGGGTGAGGCTATTGGATATGGCTACTTCCTCCGATTGGCATGGATCAGCACCACCCGGTAGCCAGTTGATGGTCATCTTTCCATCGTCAGATCAACCTCCATTTATGACCCCAGAGTTTACCACATCACCAGGTATCAGCCTGTGAAGGATCTAATTTGAGTAATATTAGCTTGGAACTCTTGAAGATTCTAATACTTTTAGTGATCTTATAGGTGGGAATAGGGACCCTGAGAGAGACTCAACTCGTTGGACTTGTAATTCGCATTTTTATTTTTGTTCTTGTATTTTTAAAAATTATAGTTCTTATAAAAAATTATATATTCAGATGTTTACCAAACTAGTTATACTTCTCAGGGTTAAGGGGTTCAATGTGCCTCTAAATCGGTTAATAAGATTCAAAGGTTAATTTAGTGTTTAGCACTTAATGCTTAATTTTGTCAAATGCCCCTTTGGGGTAAGGTGGGAAGGAGTTCATGTATATCACTTGGTTGTTCAAACAATGTTTGAAGCTAGGTGTTTGAGCATGGAATTCCTTTTTCTACTTTAAAAATCCTTATTATTATCGGAAAATGGCTATGGTTGTGGTGGAGTAGAGTCGAGGAGTGTTATTGGGACAGATGGTTGTGTGGATGAACTTCCATTTTTGAGAGCAGAAGTTGGGTGCAACATATTGATAAATAGTTATTGAACCTTTGAAAGGCTAACTTCTACTTTTTCAAGCAAGCTTTTAAAAGTTGAGGAATTCCAGCTTTTAAAAGATAAAGGGCTAATCCCTCCCCCCCCCCCCCCCCCTCCCAAAAAAAAAAACCGCCTTAACAGGGTTTGGCTGGTGAAAAGTGGAGATAAAGAAGAGAATAGAAAGAGTTTCTATCCACTTCCTGTGTTTCATTCGCATGAAGAGGGATATAAGAGAAAAGAAGTGGAGGGAAAAAAAGGGAGAAAAAGACCCACTTTGTTTTTCCTCATAAATCGTCGAGATTTGGAGACAAAAGAAGAGAAATCAACTCATAATTTTGCAAAAACAGTATTATGCCTCGTAACGAAATAAAAAATTCCCAAATCACAACTCTTGTGTGTGCGTGCCCGCGCGCGTATATATATAAATATAGTTTGATTATTTTTTTTAAAATGGCTGAAAATGTTGTGATCATGGATTTCAATGTGCATATGCATTTGTTCTGCATTTACTAGGGTCTTGAGTAATATTGGATTAATCTAAAAAAGGTTTTATATATATATATATATATTGTAAAAAGATTATTTTATATATTTTTGTGATTGCCTATATTGTAAAATGACTGCAATTTCTTTTCTTCTCTTCCATTAGTTGAGCCAAATAGGAAAAAAAAATATGCTTCTTCAGGTTTCTCTCTTTGAACCAAACATACAGGAGGGAACTAGTTTCTCTTCTCCTCATATTTTCCCTCCTATTTGTTTCTTTTTCTCCTTTCCCTTTCTTCCCAAACAAATACTATATGCTATATAATTTTGTGCCATGTTTTTAATTTATTTTTTCAAATATTACGAAATTATTTGTCTCCTAAGATGAACTGGTTTACAATTTTTTTGCTGTACATTGGTATCAATTTTTTTCTTTTCTACAACTCCATTTTCACAAGGGCCAAACAGCATTTACAACATCAATCAACTTTTTTTCGTCTGCTTTTTTGAAAAGTACCTACCTTCTCATCAGCGACAGGAGGTGCAAACTAAGCCCAAGTGTGGTCTTCATTTGAATGAGTGGGACACAACAGGATCAGGGATCATTATTGAGTCAAGCTAAGGATATTTATTTGGAAAGAAGGGTGTTAGGATTTGGACTTGGGGTGTCTTGCACATGTTTTAAAACCAAGACTTGTCATCAGTCCAACGGGTGGTCAAATCGGTGATGGCAGTATTATATATAGTATATATAATGATATCATCATCATCAAAGATAATATTACAAATATGTATTTAAACTTATAATAACCTATTAACTAATTATAATAAAAAATTAATTACTAGAAATAATTTAGATAAAATTTATATATATTTTTCATTTTATAAACATTCTTAAAATTCATGAAATAGTAAAATATCACATTGAGTTAACAAAAAATATTCAATGGCAGTGGATTCACTATTAAGAAGAATTTGTTTTAAGTTGTGCATAGGGTGGGGTAAATTGATTTTATAATAGTTGTTGAATAATATACATCACAAGGGGGTGTTGGTTCACTGGCAGTATGCAGTCTTCCTCAACCATGAGGTTCTGGGTTCAACACCAGCCTCATGCAAAAGTTCCAATTTTTTCCCCTATTAGCGAGAGCTGGGTCAACCCGCCCAGTTTAACGGTCTGGCCAGATCCGGCTGGGTTGACCCCAGTTTGCTGCAAATCTCTTTTATTGAAATTATCTGTACCGGAAAAGTGACTGGTTTTGGTCCACCTAGATTGGGTCTGGCTGGGTTTTAAAACCATGGTCTCGCTTATGTTCTCATGTAAATCCTTTATTTTCATTGGTTCACCCTTGTAGTCTTTTCCCTCTTGCTAATCATTTGTGAAAAGCTAGGTACCCTCTAAAGGTTAGCCATTCTTGATAAGAGTTAACACTAGCAATCTGCTGTAGATTAGAAGACCTTATAATGTGTGTTTGCTGTGCTATGCTGGTAACGGGTCACATTTTCACTTGTTTCTTCATTGTTCAATGGCTTGGAGTTTCAGAATAAACTTTTTGGTTTGTTTGGTATTTGTTTGGTGTGCCTTAGTTCCTTGGAGGTTTTCTTGTTGATTATATTTAGTGGATTTGGAAGGCATAAAGATGGGAGAAGGTTATTGGTGTGCAGTTTTTGTTTTTTTTGTTTGCTTTTTTCCCCCTTTTTTCCCTGGTTGATTTGTTTGGAGAGGAATGCTCAAATTTTTCATGATTGATCTTTGCCTACTAATTTGATTGGGACTGGATCATCTTCTTTTTGCATCACTGTGGTGGTTCTCTTCTGGGTGTTTTAGTGGTTTTGTTTTTGTTGATTTTGAGCATATTTGGATGGCTTTGTTGGCTGTATTCTTTTGCAATTTTTTTTTGGTAGTTTTATCTTTATTTATTTTTATTTTTATTTTTATTTTTTGTTTTATATGCCTCTTGTACATATTATCTTCCTACGTCAATGTTTTTCCTTTGGTACTAGAAAACAAGCTTGAAGCTGGCAATGGAAAGACATTGCTTTTTTTGGCATGATAAAGAATGTGGGGATCTTTAAAACTTCAATCTCCTTAGGTTTTTTTGATTGGCTAGGGATGGGAACACATTGTTGAATTCCTGCATAATGATGTCAGATGATGATGTTTGGAATGTTGACTTTGCGAGACATGCTCAAGGTTGGGGAATCCAGTCTTCTTCTAATTTCTTCAATCAGTTTTATAAGAAACTGATTAACAGCCAAAGGGAGGACAAGGTGAAATGGAAGCTTACTGAAGGCACCTACTTGCTTAGTGAAAACAAAAATTAAAAAAAGAAGGCAGCTACTTTAATGTGAAATCGTACTAAGGAAATTGTGACGAGGGTAGAGGTAGTGGGCAGATAAATTTCTTTAGGAGGCTGTTTCAAGACATGGGGAGCAGTTAGAAAAGGAATTTGACCATTAATAATCTGCAAAGAACAAGCATTAACTAATTAGTGTTACCTTTGCAAGGAGGCAGGAGAAACAGTTTGTCTTCAGTTTGTCTTCTTCATTGCAGGTGGACAGGGGAGTTATGGGATTCGGTGCTCTTTATCTTGGGTCTCACTTGGGAGGTTAGAGATTCAATTATTCAGGAGCTTTTGGCTTGCACAAAGAGTGGGAAAGTGATTCTGCTTTTCCCCCTCTCTACTTTTTGGGTTGAAGGAAGCGAAATGAAAAATCATTTCGAGTGTAAATGTTCTTACAAGGCATAAGGATAGGTGGATAAAAAATGTTCAGATTTTTTATATGTTGGGAGCTATGGTTTTTTAGATTTAGTAGTTCATGGCATCTAAATGAATATTTTATTTACTTGGGCTGGTACTCCCTTGGTGCCTTTTATAATATGATACATGTCTTAATACAATGCTTCACATGTTAATCCTTGAATGCTTATTTTAACTTGATACACTACATGCATGGTTAAGCACTTAAATTTTCAAGGTTGGGACTGACTCTGGAATATGGCCCCAAGTTTTGGCAAACTAATGTGATGTGTCCCCACATTCCTGGATTTTTCATGATGGTGATGGTGGCGGCAGCGGCGGTGTGATGGTTGTTATTTTTATTTATGTAATTCTCTGTTGAATAATTGGGTAAAATGGAAGACCTAACTTCAATGATAGGTCTCTCCCTCTATTTATATAATATATGTCTAAGTACAATACCAAATATCATAATACCCTTACTAACTCATACTTATTAACATGGCTCTAACACATATAATAATAATGCAAAATGACTAAATAACCATTAACACTCCCCCTCAAGATGGATCATATATATCATATGCTTCTAGCTTGTTACAAATGAATTTCACACGAGCACCTCCCAAGGCTTTACTGAACAAATCTGCATGTTGAAACTCAGACTTCACATGAGTAGTTGTAATGAGCTTTTGTACAAGTTTCTCTCAAATAACTTCAATGCACTTTGCTCGCTTGTGAAAGATGGAGTTGGAGGCAATATGCATAGCAGCTTGATGATCACACATTAACTCTATAGGTCGAGAATGTGGAAAACCTAGTTCTTTCAGCATGTTCTTCAACCAAACAAGTTCATATGTAGTGTTTACAATTGCCTTATACTCTGACTCAACACTTCAGCTGACCACCGCAATTTGTTTCTTACTTTTCCTAGACACCAAATTACCACCAATAAAGATACAGTCTAGTTGTGGATCTTAGGTTAGAATACGATCCAACCCAATTTGTATTTGTATATCCATGAGTATAGTGTGGCCCTGATCCTAATATAAGAGACCTCTCCCTGGTGCACCTTTGAGATATCTCAAAATGCGAATTACTGCATCCTTGTGACTTACACTTGTTGCAAAGGATATATATCTGGTCGAGTGACTGTAAGATAATTCAACTTTCCAACAACTCTCCGGTACCGTCCCAGGTTAAGCAACAAATCACCCATATCTGGCATTAACTTACTATTGGGATCCATGGGTGTATCAACAGGTTTGGATCCCAGCAGCTCCGTATCATCTAAAAATCAAGAACATACTTCCTCTGTGATAAGACAGTTCATGTGTGAGATCTCGATACTTCTATACCTATGAAGTACTTCAATGGTCCCAAGTCTTTTGTTTGAAAATGCTTTAGGCTTCAAATACCTTGATCATCATTATCAGTAATCACAATATCATCCACACACTCTAAGCAAAATCAGGCTTAGTGTGTCAGCATTGATACCATGCTAAGTACAATACCAAAGACATAATACCCTTACTAACTCACACTTATTAACATAAACACATAATAATAATGCTAAATGACTAAATTACCATTAACACTCAAATTATGGTGGATTACTCTTCATGTAACTCTCATACTATGGTGGTCTTTACCTTAATTGCTGCCCTTGCTTTTGAGGCATAATTTGATAAGTAATTATCATTGACAGCTTCTTGATCCATGAAGAAAGGGATTCTCAGTTTCCTTGATTTCTGTCTTGTTGGAATATGATGTTTTTTATTTGCAGTTTGGTGATGTGGTTATAATTATACATTAAGTGTCATTCTTCTATGTTGGCAGTTGTCCTATGTTATTCATTTTTCTATCTCACCATGGACTTTTTTTCCTTGCAAAAAATACCTGCTTAAACTTTCAAACTTGGTGTTACTTTTGTTGTTGATCGTATTAAGGTCCATTTCTGTTTTCAGCTTGTGGGTCGGCTTTCACAAGAGGTACTGATGGCTCAGTTACCTTCTTTTCTGCCTGCTCTTTTTGATGCGTTTGGAAATCGGAGTGCAGATGTACGCAAGGTAATAATTTGGCTCATCCAGACTTACTAATTCCTTTTCTTCCCAATGGGTAATTAATTTGGTTAAATAAATTCATGATCAGTTAAAAACACATTCCACCTGATATTATATGAGGTCTATTTGAGTTTGCATGGTTTTTTCATTCATAAAAATAGTGATGATGATTTAAAGGCAGTACTTTTGCAACCGAAGAAGCATGTCTTCACAGGTTGGACAAGAACTTTATCTAGGTGCACACCCGTTATTGTTCAAATGAGGGAATGACAAAAGTGCTTTATGTGCATGTAAATTCAATGCATGAATACACTTCGTCTCTACGCTAGACCATATTTTAATTAGTGTTCTCAAGTGAACTTAATGGCTAAAAAGTGTTCAGAGTTTGGCCGATGCTGACTTTGAAAGCAGGGGGTTGAGGTGGTAAGTGATAAAATCTACGTGTAGAGCTATGTGGATTATCTATAATAGTATCTTAGGACTTGAAACACCTTATGAGCAACAGTATGATGATTAGGGATTAAAAAGACCTAGCAAAAAAATCTGGAATTTAATGAGGAATCACGATATGAGGAACTATATTCTAGTGTGTAGCATACATGGAGTTAATGGTTTTTGTTCAATCTGAAATGTGTATTTTTGTTGACTGGAATAATTGAAATAGAAGAATCTCTTCAGTACCCCTTTTTTAATTTAGCGAGTGAAAATTCAAGGATTATATCTATGCGACTTTTTCCTTGTAGTATTGTGATTCAATTTGTAACTTAAGCTTTCTAGGTAGTGAGTTGCCTAGAAATGCAGTGTCCATAACCTGAGTGGTCAATGTTTTGGGAGATAAAATCATGCCGGTAAGAAAAAATCCTAGCTGAAGCAGAACTGAACATAGCACTTCCTCAGAATGCCCGCATACTGCAATGGTGCAATCTGTGAAAAGGGGAGATATAATCCATAGTGCACTGAAGAGCTGCCTGAAAGATAATGCCTTGCTTAGTAATGTCTTTTTATCTTAAATAGGTTAACAGAAATGCTTGCCTACAATCTGTGGAAGCAGTATCTATGCCTTAGCAGAAGGTGTAGATATGTAAAAATGTATCCGTTTGCCTTATTGAAGAAAATGATGCTACTATTGGCATGAGCTTACATCTGACTTTAAGACACAAGTTGTTTGTCACTTTGTTGGCACTACTAGAAGAGGGAAGGTTGTCTTCATTTTATAGTTGAGTGCGAGCATTGCTCACTTGGGATTTAGTCTAGCTGATAACTCAAAAGGTCTGAGTTATTCCAATAAGTTCTTTTAATGATCAGAAGACATGGATTGCAGCATCCTGTAAGCTTCTGACATACAAGACAGATAAATCTATTACGTATGTCAGATTTCGTAGAATGAGGGATTTAGGATTTCAGATTCTTTCATCTATAATTCTCTGGTCAAGTACTTGGTTTTTAATTTATGTAGAAAAGCATTCCATGGAAGATGATCAATTGCAATAACAGTTTCAAATTTTTTGAGATGATTTTTCGCACCGTCTTGATATTAAATCCTCCTGCTCGTTTATGATTTTTTCTCCCATTCTACCACTATGAAGCTATTTATTCTGATGTATCTTTACAATTGGACACAGCTTAAAGAACACCAAGGAGAAGAGTCTCAACTCAACGAAAACTTATTCCTGCAAAAAATTAAATAATTCTTATGCTGCTTGATCTGGTCCCGGTGATCTAAGATCACTGTATTTGGTGTTTCATGTTTTAGTTATAAAAGTTGCCCTGCTATGACTAGCCTATTTAGTGTGCCATGGGAATTTAAGATCATTGTGTTCTCAAACCAAAACTATCTTCGGAAACTACTAAACTTCTGTGTTTGACTTTTCATTTATTAGTTGTTTTCATATCAAGTTACTTTTACTGTATTATGTAGATTACTTAATTTAATTTATTTAAATATATGTAAGTATTGTATATTATTTATATTTCTAATTTATTAGTGATAAAAATGCTATGTTAAATTTAGTGTGCAAAGGTGTACAATAAAGTAGGAATAAATAATCTAATGCTACTGGATCAAGGGAATTTTTGCAGTATTTAAGCAAAGGGTCATGGTCTAAAGCTCAATTCTGGTGATGTATTATCCGCTTTGGCCCACTAGCTTCACGGTTTTGTCGTATTAAAGACACCTTATATAAGTGGAGTGTGAACCAACCTTGTAAGCCGAAGATTTTCATAGCATACATCCATTGTGTGACTGTGACATACTCACCTGTCTGATTTTTGATACTCTCGTCAGAGTGACCCACACCTCTGTGTAGGATCTACCCACATGATAGTATCCTTGGGATGAGTTTGATACCAAATGTAATGGTCTTGGCCCAACTCTAGTGAAGTATTATCCGCTTTGGCCCACTAGTTTCACTGTTTTGTTTTGTAATGGCGCCTCTCATTGTTGGAGCCCAAACCATCCTTATAAGTAAAAGATTTTCGTAGTACAACATTTAATGTGGGACTCTGACATTCTCTCTTGTTTGATTTTTGATGCCCTTATCAGAGTACCTCTGTGTAGGGGTTCCACATGATATTACCCTTGGGGTGGCCTGGCCCTTATACCAAATTTCATGGTCTTGGGCCTAACTCTAGCGAGGTATTGTTCATTTTGATCCACTAACCTCATGGTTTTGTCTTGGAAAAGGCGCCTCACATAATTAGAGTATGAACCATCCTTGTAAGCTGAAGATCCCCCTAGTAAACATCCAATTGTGGGAGTGATACAAACAAATTAGTCCCTGAATGTTGCCCTAGATCACTGCTTCGGGGATGACTTAAATCTCCTGAACGATGGGATGAGTACCACTTAGTAGTCTTAGTAGGTGTAATTTGGGATTAATGCCACTGGAATCTTTGGGGTCATCCAGTGTTGGTGCCACCTAATGGTGTATATCCCACTAGAGGCATATATTTTAAAGATGGAGGTTTACTATGTTTCCCTGAACTCCTCGGAGAAATAGAAGCCCAAAATGTGATGATTGGTTCTGCAATATTGCACCCCACACGTGTGGAAAATGAAGGAAAAGGAGGGTGGGTGGGGGGCGGGGGGAAGGGGAGGAGATTGAGCGTGTGGCGGGAACACATTCAAGTTAAACTGTATACTCGTTTAACCAAGACAAGAAAGATGAGAGCTTCAACCCTATGTCTGCAATCATTTGAAACCTTATCCAAACCTCTCAAATCAGATTTTATCTTCACTGTTTTTATTTATTTATTTATTTTTATGCTGCTTTGATGCAGACCTTATATGATCCATCATGCTATTGGAGCATTGGACAAATTTTGATGAGAAACAAGAACACCTGAAAAATACAAAATGATGTACATATTTGTAATTGTTCTCTCATTTAATCCATTTCTATTCTAATTTATACACATTGGTGTATGGTGGCAGACTGTTGTGTTCTGTCTGGTAGATATCTACATCATGCTTGGAAAAGCTTTTTTGCCATATTTGGAGGGACTAAACAGTACGCAGTTGCGGTTGGTGACAATTTATGCTAACCGGATCTCGCAAGCTCGGACAGGTACCGCAATGGATGCCAACCATGAGTAGTCATTTCAACCAAAATGTGGGCTTATCTTGTTGGCTATTGTCATTTATTGTTGTGTATTTTGTATATTTTGTGAAATGTGCATTTCGGGGTGGGTTTTATTTGTTCCTTCACTCTTGATTTTAACTTTCCCTCTTCCACTTTTCTCATTTGGGTTGCTTTTAAGGGGGCATGGTGGGAAACAAATATGTGAATTTGTATTCATTTCCATGATAATGTCGGTGCTGTATTGGGGAAGAAAATCTGGTGGGATAGGGATTGTCATTTGAAATCCGTGGAGGTTCTTTGATTTTCGGCGGTTAATGTGAGTAGACGCATTTGGAGAGGCATGTTTGTTCCCTTTGTCCTTGTATATAGCTCATTAGTTCATTTGTGTTGGCATGTAAATTATACATTTTCCACGACTGTCATGTCATGTCATGCCTTAAATGTTTCTTGGGGGTTTTTTCTTTTTCATTTTTTGGTCACGGATTAATTCATTTGCAGCACAAAGGCAAGGTGAGCATTTTTGTTTCTGCAAGTGTGTGTGTGTGTGTGTTTTTTTTTCTTCTTTTTTTCCCAGCAGAGTCTGCCATGTTCCGGAAGAAAATAGTGTATTTATTAAATGCTAAAATAGCTTTTGGTCGCTAGACACTTCTTATTATTTGCCTCTTGTTAAGGGTTGGCTTCGGGAGGATTGTATGTACATTTTATTCATGAAAAATGGGTTGGATTGGTTTAATCTTATTACAATTCACATATTTGATTTAATAGAATGAAAGCAGGCAAGCTGCAATCAAAATTACACTTCATATTTCATTAAATTTGTCATTTTATTTGGTTCCTAATCCATTTCAAATGTGAAAGAAAGGTTGAAAGTGAGGAAATGCAATTAAAGAGGGAGAGGAACATGTCACCCATTCCTAGCATTAGACGTTAGGTTTGTCGGGTTTGCTTGGTTGTGTGATTTAGGTAGGTTTTGGGCTGTTTGGTTATGCTTGTTTAGTTCTGATTTTCTGATTTTGGTTTAGGTTTGTGGTTAGTTTTTGAGAGGGTTTTATTGTTCATTTGTTTTCTCTCAAAGGCTTTGCTTGTAACTACGGTTTTTCTCGGCCATAAGTGAATGTTTTTAATAAATTTGGGATGGAGCTATTATGTGGGTGGCTATTCAATTTTTTTTTTTTTTAAAAAGAAGAAAGAAATGATGGTGGGTGGGGGGGGGGGGGAACATGGATGATAGAACTTAGACTTTTGGCAATGAATGGGAAGAAAAGAAAAGGAAGATGTGCACAGAATGTTGGAATAGAAGTAGAACGAACAGAGAGAAGGTTTTGAAGAAACTGAGAAAAAAAAAAAAAATGCTATAAAACACCCCAATTTTATTAGTCTTGCCTGCATTACCGTTTCAGGTTGAACCCAGAAGTGGGGGCAGCCATTTCTGTTTTCAAGTATATTGCTTAAACAATTGACAACAATCTAATCCATTTGATTCAGAGATCAGTAGCATTTGTGCTAATGCGTCATTTATGCATGTAAGCTCTTGCTGATTCAAATTGAATGGTCTTATGAAAGCCAGTCTAATTTTTGTGGTGATATCAATATTTAGCTACTAGGTTATTATCATTAATATTAATTTTATCATCAAATTTTTATTATTTAATCTATAAATGCATGTAATGTTAGATCTAGGATTCATATTTGAATATAGTGTAATTAATGATATTAAATAAATTGTTAATAATTAGTATGCGACAATAATGAACAAAAAAATTTCAATTCCCAGCTTTAGAACTAGAAAATTGAACTTACTAGTAGCTAGTTCTTGAAATTTATTACTTATGTTTAGGTACAGTTTGGTGCCATATCCTCTTAATAGATGATTTTGCTCAAAATTTTAATTTTGTTTTAATAATAATAATAATAATAATACAAATGCTAATGATAAGAAAGTGGACGTAATAGGAGCTTACGTATATAAACTATGGTAGAGAAATTGGAATGAGATTGGAGCATGCATACCAGTGGGTGAGGAAATATTTGGTGTCTTAAAGTTGATTCGAGCTCTTCCATCTGCACATTTTGGCGTCTCAAGATAACTCTTCCAATCAATCATTGCTCCTCCATGAATGAACATATACATATGTATGAAGTGTATTAAAGTAAAGTCTAACTGATCAATACATCGACTCACAATATATATAGCCACACACAAAAAGAAAATATCTAAATAAAATAATCATCTGAGGTTTACCGTAACTTTTCTGAGACCATCGGCTGCTTTAGAAAAATCACAGGAAATCGTTGACGTATTATCGCCTTTAAGCTACAAGACAAAATCTTATAACTCTCAACACCTAACCTATCCATTTTCTATCCTTATTGTCATCTGATCCTATACTCTAATATTAATCATTCCTTAAGTCTGCAGAATCTCGAAACCTAATTTTCTGATACCAAAATGTAACGCCCCGAACTCAAAATTAGGGTCCGAAGTGTTATTTTAAATATATATTTGATACCACGTTGTGATGCCCCGAACCCGCCAAGTGAGGCCCGGGTGCCACGTGTTCTATTACCTGTACCTGACTCTATATCAATACGCAACGGAAACAATATCAACTCCTTAATAATATACTAAAGTTTTTACATCTATATAATCTCAAAAGTACAAACCAACATCCAGTATTCACAACATTACAATTCCGAAAATATAAATATATTACAACCCCAAAATGTTATATCCAAAGTTTATACCCTTTCGCTCTAACAAAATGCTATATCAACCTTAAGTTCACTCAACTCAATCAAGTGAAGATCCTAAAAAGATAGAATTTATATCAGGTAAGACACATCTCAGTAAGAATGGAATACATTAAATCAGTGTGTAGCTATCATGAGGTTTATGTACAACATATATATTCATTATTTTCAAATGAAACCACAATTTAAGAAATCATTCTCTATTCCTACTCAAACACATGTAAGGTATTTTACCAACGAGAGTTCCCAAGGATAGGGATGATTACCCGTCCATACAAGTAGCACCCCTCTGCTCTGATACCTTAAGCAACCTATGGTCACAACTGAAGCATATCAGGGCACTTACCTTACTCAGTAAGCCCTCAGGTGGTTAGTTTATCTTGTACTCACACATTCACACAAAGGTTTAATAATAAAGGTTCCCAAGAATAAGGAAGTTTACCCACCCATACAAGTAGCTTCCCTCTGCCCTAATACGTTATGCAACTCACAGCTACATCTGATACCGATCAAGACACTCGCCTTTCTCAGCAAGCCCTCGAGCGAAGAGTATATCTCGCCCCAAATACATATAATACTACTATATTTAATATTGATAATACTTTACTACATTACTCTTTATGCTGTTATCTCTATGTCATTCATTACATTCACATATATTCTATATTTCTCATTTCTGTATTCATGTCTGTTTTCACATATTATGTTTTCATATCATTTCCGTCTATTATTCTTATATTTGTTGTTCTCATATCCGTCATTTCCATATCCGTTGTTCTCATATTAACTATGATTAAACTTACAATTATGCGTTTAAAACCCTTTATACCGGTGAAAAATCATAGTCATGCTTCAGCCCCATGACAGGTTGTGCGGCCCGAAGGCTGGACTTAACCCTGGTTGGTCCTCTAGAGTTAAATCAATCACATTCTACAGTCTGTAGGTCCGATTGGCTATTCCCATACTAGTCTAGACTCTAGGGGGACACTACCCTTCCCAGCACAATCAACCATCCTGTTTCCACACTCTATGTAAGACGTGTGGGTGCACTAGTGCAACCATACATATCCGCAACAGTACTGTACCCTTTTTCTGGTCCATTGGAGTTCTCAAACCATACATTATAATTTAACATTATCAAACACATGCAAAATAAATCATATCACATTTTAATTTTCAATGCATTTCCTCTATTTCCTGCATCTCATACATATATCGTAGTTTAACACAAAAACTTCCTTTTACTCATGCCACGCAATTTAACAACATATTTCCTACGTTTACTTTAAAATAAGCCAACCCACATTCATCATTAATATACTAAAAATATACATTTAATCTCTTACACAATTAACTAGAAAATCTTCCATTTTAACTTTCCATTTTCACAAAATAATATCTAGTAGCACAGCTCTAGGCTCAGAAATTTACAATTCAAACGGTCGGCTTTTTAAAACCCATGTGAAAATCATATACACGATATACATAATATTTCTATTTTTCACCAATTATTTCCTCAAAAATCCTGATTTAATATATTCCCCTTACCTGATTTTTTGAACTACGCCAGCAGGAACCCCAAAATGATGTCTGCGGCGCTCACCTGAACCCTAAATCAAAAACCCTAGTTTAATCAAATAAACACCAAATAACCTACTATTTCAACATTTCCTCAACCCATAAATCTCAAATAATTTAAAACCCCAAAACTAGGAATCCTAGTAAACCCTTAACTCAACTTTGGAGTGATACTTTAAAAGCCCAGTTTAGAAATATGTTCCGCTAGATGTGTAGAGAATCTCCCCTTGAACACCGTAGTGGTTTCCGTTTGTTGATTCGGGCTAAATTCAAGCTGAAATCTTAGAGAGAACGCAGAGAGCGGCATTTTAGAGAGAGAAAAATGAAGGAAAAATGATTTCTTCACGGAGAAACTTCCTCAAATCAATTTATATACGATGTTATCACATGGTTTCGACGACGAGAAGACAGGATTCATCGATGAGTCACAAAAAGAAATTCATCGACGAGGAGTTGCGTTCGTCGACGAAACCTAAAATATGAAATTCACTCACTCGGGATCTCTTCGTTGACGAGGGACTGAACTTCGTCGATGATCTCTAGAAGGACACTCGTCGACGAAGACAGAAGATTCGTTGACGAGGTCTGTTTCCTTTTAAAATTTTCCTTCTTCCTCATTATTTATTTATCTATTTTATTTATTATCTTTCCTAATTATTTTAATAGTTATAATTTTCCAAGTCTCTACAACAACAGTAAACACAACCATGTTTTAGACCTCCTGTTATCCAAGTCTCCTGCATAGTTTGCATCCACAAATCAAACAACTAATGGATCACTCTGTTGTCTGCCGAACATAATGTTATAGTCTGAAGTACCCGCACAGACAGCCTGTGCTAGACTTGGACTTTTACTAACCACAACACACATCAAACACCCCACTACACTAGCATAGGGGACCTTTGACATGTCACGAATATCATCGTCCGTCCTTCAGCACTGAGTGGTAGACAATTTAAAATGATTCGCCAACGGTGTACACACTGGTTTTGCATTAACCATGTCAAACCTCTCCAACACCTTCTCCACAAAACCACCCTAAGATAACCACAATCTCCTTGCAGTTTTGTCCCTGCAAATCTCTAACCCAAGAATATTCTTAGCCACACCAAAAGCCTTTATGTCAAATTCTTTTCTCAATAGAGTTTTCAACTGATTAACCTCAATCAAAGTATTCCCAACAATTTACATGTAGTTCACGTAAAACAACAGACAAATCACCCACTTGCATCCTATCACCCTATTCTTTTTTGGAAGCTCCACTAATTCCCATGTCTAATTTTTATGCAATGACTCAATTTCCTCCACCATCACATCCATCCATATACTTTTCCCTTGACAGTGCACTGCCTTTTGAAAAATAGTAGGAACCTTACTACTGGTAATGAATGCATAAGACACTAGATCATCAAAGTCATACCTGGTGTAGACACCCCAATTTTAACCAAGTCATTCTGAGGAGACACCGCGTAATAAAAGTTGACTTTGAATCCCGGGAATGAGAGGATCTGATCGAGTCTAGTTTATTTTAAAATGAGTTCCGATATTTTAAATTGAGTCTCAATATTTTCAAATTTGAGTCCCGTTTATTTTTAATTGAGTCCTTTTCAAAATTGAGTTATTTTTATAATGGGTCCCAACTATTTCAAAACGGATCCCTTTTCCAAAATTTAGTACTTGAGTCCCGGACATGTTGAAATTGAAACCTAGTTATTTTTAAATTGAGTCTTGGTTATTTATTTTGGGTGTCAGATATTTTAAAATTAAGTCCTAACTTTTTTAAATTAAGTGCCAGATATTTTTAAATTGGAGTCTCGTTTTATTTAAAGTCCTAGTTATTTTATTTTTCGAGTCTCGTTTATTTATTTTTGGAAATTTGAGTCAATTTTATTTTTGAATCTAGGCCCTCTGGGAATTTAAGATCTCATTTTTATTGGACTTTTTCTTATTTTTGGAAGAATAAAAGAAAAAGGGGAATGGCCTTTTGCATGGGCTCACGGCTGCTTGCAGCCCAGCCACACTAAGGATATATAGGGTTTTATTTTGGGTGCTTTTGGCTTATAAAAAGCCACATAGCACGGGAAGAGGAGAAGGGGCACAATCTCTCTCTCTCTCTCTCTCTCTCTCTCTCATCTTCTTCCCAGCTTCTCTTCCTCTCCTTTCACGACTGGGCAGCGCCGCGGGGTCTAAGGCTCTCCACTGTTCATCTTCTCTCACCCTCGGTCCATCAATCCTTTCTCGAACTCTCCACCTCCCCATGACACTCTCCAGGTCTGGATTTACTCTCGCGGGCATCACACGATCCAGACTCTCACTCTCCTACTCCAGTTTCCTCACAGACCAGCTCTGTCTCCATTGCCGCAACAGTTCCACTCAATCGCAGCCATCTCTCACAACTCCGGCCATCCTTTTTGCTCCGGTCATCCATTCACGGCTGAAGAAGACAGCCCCCAGCACCTTTCATGCACACCGCTCCCTCTCATAATACTCGCACCAACCCCATTTGCTGCAGCAGAGACTCCCAGTTGCCGTCGCCGTTGTCATCACCGATTCGCCGCCCATCAACTCCGGCAGCATCTCTAGCCGTGCCCAGCTCCGGCCATCTGCTCCCTGCACAGTGAGCCTCCTCTACTCTCACATGCACACACACACCTTATGTTTTAAAGTTTAAATTTTTCTTTATTTTATCCTTGTTATATATATTAAAATTGTTATTGAAAGGTTTTTTATATTAATATTCAAATGGTTGTATGTCTGTTTTTTTTTTTTTTTTTGTGTTCATTGTGAATATTTGTTGCTTATTTTAAGTAGTTTATATTGTTTAGTTGTTCGTTTTTTGTGATTTAATATTGTTATTATGGGTTTCATTTTACCGTTGTGATATTTGTTTAGATTTTTTGTGGCATTTATTATAAATACTAATTGGTTTGTTCTCCTTATTGTAGGATTTTAGTAAGTTCCATGTTTATTGTAGATATTAATTGGTTATTGTTGTAGAATCGTTATTTTCTATTATATTTGTTTTATTATTTCATATTCAAGTTATATGTTTAATATTTAGGGTTTTTTTTTTTTTTATATCATGCCCATTGTCATATAGTATTTAAAGTTTTTTTATTATTGTTTTTTTATTTCTGATTGTAATTATTTTGTGTTTATAGTTATGCATATTTAGTAATTTAAACCGGTTTACTATATTTTCATATTTATTTATTTGGGTTTTAAAATGGATAAAAAGATTAGAAAAAAAATTAAAAAAATAAAAATAAGAAAAAATCAGAAAAAATACAATTCAGGAAATTCATAAGAAAACCCCAAAAATATTTTTGACTTGATTTTCATGGTTTTTCTTTAGTTGTCTTTTGGTTATTTCAAATTTTAGGGAAAAATATAAATAAAATGTTATAAAAATTCAAAAATTGCAGAAAAACATAAAAAATATTTTTGAAGTTAGAAATCTATGTTTGCAAATTTTTCATCCCGAATAAATTCAAAAACCTCCCAACATATTATTTTTCATACTTAGAAAAACCCTATAAATTTCAACAACAAAAAAAAAAAAAAATCCTGGGAGTGTATTTTCTTAACTTATTTTCTCAACTTTCTTTCCTATGATTGCAACAAAAAGTTATGAGTTTTTTCAAGCTTTGTGTACCCCGGTTTTGAGGGAATATATATATATATATATATATATATATATATATATATATTAATGTAAATATTTGTGTGATTCATTCATATACATTTGCATTTCGAAAATTCTCAAAATGAGTTACATAAAAGACTTTTCGAATTTACTTTGGGATAATTTTATAATTAATTAGGTTTCATTTGTAAGAACGGGTGTGTAGGGGGTGCTAATATCTTTCCCTTGCATAACTGAATTCCCGAACTCGATTTTGGTAACGCAGATTGATTTTACCCTTAATTGGATAGCAATCAAGTGTTCTAACTATACTAAAATGTTAGTGGTGACTCCATACTATATTTTTTCCAAAATTTATCAATCACATTTTCCAAAAGGTTAGTGGCGACTCCACACTATATTTTTCCCGAAAATTATCAATCACATTTGTCATTCGCTTCATTCCGTTTGAGATGTCGCGACACATAGGTGGTGGTCTGATAGTGCATCTCGGTCCATTGTGATCCTGCTGGTCTCTCGAGCTAGAACTTTCTGCATTATGAACAATGTCATCTCTGCTCTGATCCTGTAACTCCACCTACATCATAATCTCATTTCAACTACATTTTATACTGTGATGATACTACTAGTCTTCAAAGGTATAACTCCCTTCGTTATGAACAATGTCATCTCTGCTCTAAGTTTCCAACTCTACCTGCATCACATGCTTATTGCTACTACAGTTTTCTAACACCTATTTCTCTTCATCCACCTAAGTACGCTGCAACATGGCTTTTTCATCAAAAACCATGTTTTCACTGATCACCACCTTATTTGCCATTAAATCCCATAACTTGAACCCACCTTTTTTATACCCTAGAAAAATGTACCGTATAGACTTTGCATCAAGCTTAGATCTCACCTCATTAAAAACGTGCACGGTTGGACATCCAAACACTCTTAAACTAGAGTAGTCTACTGCATTACCTGTCCACTCCTCCCCTACAACTCTCCCATCTAGTGATACCCTTGGTGATCCGTTAATTGAGAAACATGTCATACTCACTGACTTTATCAATAAGTTCTTTTCAAGCCCTGCGTACAACCTGAGACACCGAGCCACATCATTTTGTTGTGGTGTCCTACGTATTGTGAAGTGTCTTCCTATGCCATGCTGTTCACAAAACTCCTTGAACACCAGCGTACTCAGTTCTATTGTCTGACCTGAGGATCTTTCTCTCGGTTTGGCCTTCCACCTCAGCCACAAGTTAAACCTAGTAAACATCTCTTACTTGTGCAGAATGAAGTACATCAAGACCTTTTGTGAGTAATCATCGATACAACTCACGAAGTACTTATGTCCACCCCGTGATGTTACCCTCACCGACCCCTAAACATCTGAATGAATGTAGTCAAGAATATCCTCTATCTTGTGAGTGGTTGTTTTAAACTGCACCACGTTTTATTTTTCAAGAACACAATACTTGCAAAATATCTCACTTATACCTATATGCCCTAGCCACATATGCCACAAACAATATTATCTAACTCAGAATCTACAGTTGTAGATCCACCTACAACTGTAGTACCCAGCAGGGCATAAATATTTTCCACTAACTTCTACCCCTTCATCACCATTAGAATGCCTTTACACACCTTCATTACCCTACTTTCATACTTGTAACTAAACCCGTTACAATCCAAAGTGCCCAATGAAATTAAATTCTTCTGTAAATCTAGTACATGTCTTATATCATATAATGTTCTTACAACACCATCATACATTTTAATTCTGATATTTCCTATTCTAACAATTTTGCATGAAGCATCATTTCCCATTAGAATGGAACCAGAATTTTGTGACCTGTAGGTGCTAAACAAATTTTTATTTAGTGTCATGTGATAAGAACATCCCGAATCTAGGATCCAAGAATCCGTGAGGTGATCTGGACTCAATGAAACAAAAAACACATCACCATCAGTGCTTCTTAAGTCTCCTTCTTCCACTACATTCGCAGATTTTCACAAACCCTCTTGATTTTATGCATTTCCCTTCTTCCACTCCCAACAATCTGATTTTATGTGCCCAATTTTCCCACACTTAAAACACCATATGTCCTTCTTCCCGGACTGCAACTGGGATTTTTTACTACTTGATCCGTTTTGAAACTTGCTTCTCCCACGTTCCATGTTACCCTTTACCACAAGCCCTTCACCTTGTGAAATCTCATCGTTGGGCTTCTTCCTTTAAGGAAAACCCAACGGAGTGCTTTTTACCTCTTCCAAATTCAGGGTTTATTTTCCTCATGTTAAAGTAGTAACAAGATTTTCATACGTTTGAGATGTAGGTGGAAAATTCAATAGCAAAACGTCTTGTCTTCTTCCTTGAACTTCACATCAACCCGCATCAAATCACTTATAATATGATTGAATACATTGATGCGTTGGTTCAAATTCGAACCCTTCACCATATTAAGCCAATACAACTTTTTCTTAAGATACAAATTGTTTGTTAAAGACTTAGACATATACCGACTTTCAAGTTTCTGCCAAACAGCCATAGGAGATTCCTCATCCATGACGTGATACGACACATCATCGGCCAAACAAAGCCTAATAGTCACCATAGCCTTCACTTCCAATTCCTTCCAACTTGTTTCATCCATGCCTTCTAGTTGACCTTCGTATAATGCCTTCATCATACCTTGGGCACTAACAGATCCTTAATCCTTCTTTGTCATAGTCCAAAGTTTCGGGTTCCATCAAACTTAACAATATCGAACTTTGCAGAAGAAATTCCAGAAGTCATCATAACCAAATGCTATTATACCAATTTTTTGTGCAAATTAATGCACAATGGAAGTAAACGATCTTACAATGCAGCAACCAATAGTGAAATATGCAGAAAATATAATCACGCAGATTATATGAAAGCAATAAAACAATGACACGAAGAATTACGTGACTCAGCAATGCCTACATTCATGAGAGCAAACGAAAGTGATTTTTCACTATCTTCTATCAAAAGACATCTGGATTACAACATACAACATGCATATACAACCCTCTCAGAGGTTTCCCCCCCCCCCCGAAACCCCAACCTCTAAAACTTCCCAATTCAAAATTTGAAAACCAGCGCTGAGCAACCGAGCAAAATTATTGATGATTTCAGACATACTGTCAATGCTTTGAAGTCGAGACCAAACAGTCGATGTAACAAGAGAAGATCGTCTACTGTTTCTCTGCACTTGGAAAAATTTATCGACGATTTTAGCAAACCGTCATCGGTTTCCTCCTACAAGCCAAAAACTCTGTTTTTAACCATGTTTTCTCCTTGTATATGCATTCCACTCAACATATGAGCCACATATTACAACATGAATCAAGTTCTTCAAACATAAATGTCAAATATAAATAAGCCAAACATTTTTGAGATTTCAAATATATTTAATCTAAGGCCACTAAACAAAATATATTTAATCTAAGGCCACTAAACAAGCTAAATACAGTAATTTTGGTGGTCAATACACATTACAATTTTTTGTAAGCATAAGTGTTTACTAGTACAAGCACAAACCAAACACAAAGGATCTTGCAAAAATATGTTTAGAAATGGAGCAGAATCTCTCTCAGGAATACATTTCAAGACAGAAGTTATGTTCTATAGAATTCATAAACATGCGCCACTAGAACATGAACAACAAGCATGTTGGGATCTGAATTTTCCAATCTATAGATACAACACATGCTCTTACCTTGATGATTTGTTGCTTCCACCAATAACATTTTATGTAAATGACATAGTGCCACAAACTTAAATCATAAATGAAGTTAATGCAAATGGTCAATTCTTATCCACATACAATTACTAAAGTGATTTAGTATTTACCTACAACATACATTTACCAACAATTCAGTAATTCAATACAGGTTTATAAAGCATTTCAAAAATTCAAAAATTTAGCAAGAGTTTACAAAGTGTAATAAAGGAAGAACATTTAGTTCTAGTTTCTATAATAGCAACACTAATCACAAATTATAGGTCTTTATAACTTGTATTTGGCAGCATTCTAAAGTTTCTCTTCCTAATCTAAACACATCACTTGATAGTGAGGGTCACGGAAATGTCGACACACCAGCTCCCAATCTTTGTGAGAGATCGTATCATATGGGTGTCGTTCAACCTCATCTCCCATCACCTTAAAATGATCGTGCATTTTGCTGCGATATGTATTAAATGGAAAGCACAAGTTCACGTTCACTGCCCTTTTGACATTAGGGTCAGTGAGAATGTCAACATCAAAAGAATCCTGCACATGAAATACATATAGAATGTTAGACAGTAAATAGTGTAGTATATTAAAAGTAATATAACTTGTTGGAAATCATACCATGATGCGCTCGCAGAGAACCAAGCGCTGCTCCTCAGTCACCTTTGGCCAGGTGAAGTAGGTGACTGGAGCAAATTATCAGCATATAATGTCGACCTCCCATGTCCAAGCTGGCACCAATCACCCAACCGTGTCGTGTAGCTTGGAGTAATCTTGATTCTAATCCGTCGTTGCGCCCTCTGCAGGTGCTTGCGGAGCATGGTGTTCTTCATTGCACTACAACCTAATCTCATCATCTGTGTTGATGCTGCTCATAAGGGTGGGCAACTCACCCTGGGTCTCCCCAATTGACGGATGCATGTCGGGATAGGTTCTCGTGGGCTCAGACCACCATGCTTGGGCACCAACGTGCTCCGACTGTCTCGAGGATGCTGCATCCTCATAGGATGTCGCACTGGACAGTCCAGCCTGAATAGATCGATGATCTTCTGGTGCCATGTCTGCAATATTATACACAAGTAAATATAAGAAGACTACATATTAAATGGATGCATAGTAAATATATTTTCAGTTATTTACACATATCAGATACATTGTGACAACATAACATGCTTACCTCCTATACATCCTCAATATCGGTATCATCCTCACTTTCCAGTATATCTTCCTCCTCACTTCAGTTGTTGACCATAGTTTTATCTTTCCCATCAGCTTTATCATTGTTGATGAAGTCAACATTTACAGAAGGGTCAATTCCAATGTCAACAATCCCTACGTGTTTTGCCATGGCACCAACCCTATTCAATAGTATAGGATTAGCTCCTTCCTCAGCAACATTGAAATCAGATTGAGTTGCTGCACTGACAGATGACTCATCTTCTTGGAAAGTATCCTCATTGAAACTCTTCTCCCCATCTTTGACTTCTATAATATCATATAAACTTTGGGGAGGAATTTTTTAGGTCATGTGTCATTCACCTTTCAATTTTGTGTCATTAGGTAGAACGTTTGTTTTGCATGCATTGCTAGCACAAAAGGTCATTTTGATACCATGTCTTACTAAAATTGACACTAGTAAAGTAGGCATCCGTGTTTATTCCACTTTTTTTACTACTAATGTCCCACCAGGTACACTTGAACAAGTAGACAAGTCTATTGACTCCATAGTTCAGCTCAATAATGTCATCCAAGATACCAAAGTAGTCAATATCTTTATCTCATTTTGTGCCTAGCATGACAATCCCCCATTTTGGGTTCTTTTATGCAGTTCGAGGGACTTCGTATGAAATCTTAAGTTGTTGACAATACAACCACTGTAGCAGTTAACTTGTTGATTGAGGTCAAATGCCAATGCGTACAAATCTTTAATTGTTGTTGGTTCTTTATTACAATACATGACTTTTGTCTATTAATTAAAAAGAAATTTAGATGTGTAAAATGTCAATATTGAAACTATACATTACTTCAAACTCACATAAAATTTGTTATTTACACTGCCCTCAAACCAATTGACAAATTTCTTCTTATGCCTTTCATTAACATTCCTTTCATTTTGGTCCAAAAATGCAGCTTCATGTTCGTTATATGCAAAAATAGTACATGTTAATATCAACTAAGTGTGTGTCTATATATATATATATATATATATATATATATATATATATATATATATATATATATATATATATACATACATATACATATATATTTACATGCATATGTATATACAGTGCAAAGTATGGAGTTAGGAATCATGTACTCGATATATGGAACAATTTCATCACAATTATTGAGGATGTAAAAATGAGTCTTTTGTAGGTCCTCCATATCAATGAAATTATAAACCCGTCCACCGAACGATTGAACATTTGCTTGAAATACATAGCTCCTAAGTTCTTCATCTTCAGCATTACCAAGAATGTTTGCATTTCGCTCCTTATGAGTGCACCTTGTGTGAATATCATATAGATACATTGAGAAAAATGCAAGACATTCACTCTCAATGTATGCCTCAATGATTGAACCTTTCAGTCGTGCCTTATTGCGCACATAACCCTTCAAAGTTGACAAGAACCTATGCATTTTTACATAGAATTAGTGACTTCTACATACAAATAAAGTAAGGAAATCACGTGAACATTGTTGGTTCTTTATAATTTAACTCTCAATAAGATACATCTAACGATATTGCATCGGTACTTTAATTATGGCCTCCCTTGGTAAATGGACAGTTAGGTGGACCATCACATTGAAGAATGCTAGTAGAAATATTTTCTCCAACTTGCATAGTATGATTACAATGTTCTCCTTTAACCATTCAAGTACATTTACGCTTAATTTCTTGGAGCATAACTATTAGAAAAAAATCCCCAACTCAATCAGCACCAAGTGAACATCTTCAGTCAAGTGTCCACGAAAGAAAACGGGTAGAACCCATTGTAAAAGGACATGACAATCATGACTTTTCATTCCTAACATCTTCCTTTACTTTGTTCTTATGCATCAAGATATGTTGAATGCATATCCATCAGGGAACTTCACTGATTTCAACCATTTGAAGAAATTATTTTTTCATCCTTCGAAAATGTGTAACATGCTGATGGCATGAGAAGTTTGTCCCCATCACGAATCATATGCAACTTATGTCGTATTCTCATATCTTCCATATCTCATCGAGCATTTGCGTTGTCCTGTCTTCCCATTTATATCTAGCAATGTACAAATGTCATTCTCACAAATGTTCTTCTCAATGTACATAACATCCAAGTTATGGCATAGTGGAAGATATTTCCAATATGGCAACTCGAAGAAGATGTTTCTTTTTGTCCAATTTAAATCATTCAGTGCACGTTTCCTTTTTCCATTGCTTGGTGTTTTCCCAAATTTCACATTTCTTATCAACTTGAGCTAGTTTAATATCTCTTCCCCACTTATTCAGTTTGGCTGCAACATTCATTTAGGTTTTTCATTAAAGCTTCTGGCACCACGAGTCCTCCAAGGATGTCTAGGTTGTAGAAAACAATGATGACACATAAAGCATAACTTACGCCCATGCTTTAAGGATAAGGACCCAACATCCTTATTACACATTGAGCATGCTAAGTAACCTTTTGTGCTCTAACCCAATAGATTGTCGTAAGCAGGAAAATCATTAATTGTCCACAGCAGTGTAACATGCATTCGAAATGTTGTCTCAATTTCCACATCAAATGTCTCCACTCCTTTTTTCCATAGTTCTTTCAACTCATCAATTAACGACCTCAGGTAAACATAAATATTATTACCATGTGGCCTCGATCCAGGAATAAGCATAGACATGTAAATGAAGGGTTCTTTTATACATCGCCATGGCAGCATATTGTATGGCATCATCATAATTGGCTACATGCTATACGGGTTGTTCATGTTACTGAAGGGATTGAAACCATCTGAAGCAAGGCCAAGTTTGACGTTGCGAGGATCACTAGCAAACCACAGATGCATTCTATCAAACTCAGCCTAAGCTTCTAAGTTTGCTGGATGACTAAAGGTGTTTTCCTCTTGAAGATGTTTCTCTTTATGTCATCTCATATCAGCAACAATCTTTTTGCACATGTATAATCTTTGAATCCTTGGTATTAATGGACAATATCGCAAAACTTTTTGGGGGATTTTTTTACCTTTCCTCTTATTACTTTTATACCTTGGTTCACCATATTCTAGACACTCGTTTGCATTTTCGAATTCATCATAAAAAAGTGCGCAATCATACCTACACAAATGTATTTAAGTGTAACCGAGACCAAATTCAGGCATGTATGTCTTCACCTCATAAAAAGACTTTGGAAGTGTTTCACCATCAGGAAGTGCCACCTTAATAAGGCTTAAACGCATGTTGAATGCACTCTGAGATAACCCATGCATTATCCTTGTATGGAGCAACTTTTTCAAGAACTCCATTTTGAGAAATTTTTACAATTTGGATATAGGGGCACCCGTGCATCCCTTACAAGATTAGCAAATGGTTTACCAAGGTTATTTAACTGACTACGATCGCAAGGTATGCTACAAACTGAAGTAGATTCATCACCAGTACGTGACACATTGACATCCTCCGTGTCCACTGCGATCCCCCTTTGCAAGTCACCTAACATTTCAATTAACCCTTCCGAATGTGTATCACCACCTACTATATTTGCTCCCTCATCTTTATCTTCATCATCATCACTTAGAAGTGTGTAATTTTTACTGTGAAACACCCATGTTGTGTGGCTTTTTTCCATTCCATTTTCTAATAAATGTGTTTTAATCAAATTAATGTGTTAAAATGTTATGTTTTGGTATTTCTTGCAAGGACACCTTATTCTACTGAATTTGTCTACATGAGGATGCGCGCTCTATGAAATCATGTACCCCTTTCAAGTATTCTGGCAGAAACCTACACCGGCAATTTATCCAAATTTTTATCCATGTTCATTAATAACCCTATAACATGTTCAAGTAAATTAATTTGATTATATTCTTATAATATTTATGAGGCATGCATCGTGAATCCTATAATCAACCACCTTTTTTTTAAAGGGTATGGATCCTATCCCATTCAGGAATGTTACATTTACATTATAGTCAATCGCTCAAATTCATTTATCATAGTCATTCTAAATTTCGGCAACACCTCCCATGGCTCTCCAAGAACACGAGATGGTGGAAGTGAACATGTTGCCAGTTTTTCATCACAAAAAAATTGTCACGACACCCTACTATACACCCAGAGAACACAAGTAGAGACGCTCTCAAAATATGTAATGACAATGAACAAAGTGTGAACGATGACAACAATGTAAATACAACTTCCTAAACTGTCCACATTAGATAATTCAAGAATGGTTGAAATACAAACATCACTAATCGTAAATGAAACAAATAATTATCATGTTTAATTGATTATTAATCTACATACTATGATTAATAATCAATTGAATATTAATTGATTTATCTCACATGTACGATAAGGCATGAATCTATAGTAACCATTCTTAAACGGGTTTAAACTTCAATGAACACATGCATAAAATGAATGACTAAAGAGAACAATGAAATGACAGTAATTAATTAGGTTTTTTTAATCTCATTTAAGATGAAATAGGTTAGTGGCAACTTTGTAGATATACATTTACCATTATCTCACCATCTACTTCTAATTCACTTTCATATTAAGTTTGCCCACTTGATCAAGGAAATTTAGAGATTCACTCCCTCTCCCTTTTTCCCATACTTTAAATTTATAACGTTGTAGAGATCCCTATTTTTTGATCTTTCAATATTTGTATATATCTAGGATACTAGCTGAGTACTTGGGTGAAGATCAAATGCTTGCAGTTATGTGCACATCGATCCTATGCACACAACATGTGCTCATGAGAAGAATGAACAAAATGGAAAGTACATCATGATCTTGCACTTCATGCATTTGTAGCTGAATTAGGAAGAAACATAAGTGGTTAGTTTCTTATTATATGTCTTGAGGATATAACGTAAAATAGAGAGTTTTTCATTATATTTATGAAATAGAATCAGTGATTGTTGTGGGACATATCATACATGGTGCATAGGAAAACATCCCACAAGTCCTAAGGGTGGCGAACATGGTAAACTTCACGATAAGTTCATGTTCACTCGAGCCAATTTTCAAAGGTGTTATAACAAAATTTTATTACTTTTTGAATTATCTTTATAATTTTTTTTTTAATTTTGATTATGAAAACAACTATAAAAATTATTTTGATGCAATATTTTAGAAGCAAAGTATTTTGAGTTTTCTCTTATTTCTTTTATTAATTAGCAGCTTGTAGATATATATTTTAGTTTACTAATTAAATAAAATCAAGATTATTTATATTAATATCACTACAATAGAAATGACCAAAAGTTGCGACACATTTTGTCGCTAGAAAATCCAAACGTCATACCTAAAGGATATAGCGACAAAAAATAAAAACAAAAAAGCAAAAAGACAAAACAAAAGCAAGAGGGTTTACCAATCAAGGAAAGAAAAGACAAACAAAAACCCTAGAAGCATTAGCAGCAGGTGAGAAGTCTAGCGGATTGAAGAAGACCCAAAGAAAAGGGCAGCATCAAGAATATGGGGTTTGCTGCAAAATTTCAAATGCCCAAAGCTAATGCCATTTTTAGCAGCAGCAGAGCTTAAACCCTCATCAACGCACAACTTTGCGTTATAAGAACCTGACCCGTGAGATATGGAACAAATAAATAAGAAAGGGTAAAATAGTAAAATTGAACAGGCTTCGTCAACGAAGCTAGAGTTTCATCGACGAAGGCCCTTCTATTATTTAGCAACGAAATTCAGAGGTTCGTTGATGAGGAGAAGCCAAGAGGTTTTGGGAAATCCAAAAATCTCAAGTTTGTTGGCGAAACCACCACTACGTCGATGAACTTCCTTCGCTGGCTCGTCGACAAAGATGCCGCCTCGTCGACAAGGTTGGCTGAGTCAAAGGATCTATAAATATTCATTTCTTTGCTTAGAAGCTAAGTTATCAAGGTTTTTCTCTCTCTTTCTCTAGAACCCGAAGCCACACACTCTCTTTCTAGATTTCTTCGTTGTTTGTTGTTAGAATCGACAAACCAACGTTACTGCGAGGATCAAGGAAGAAATCTCTACGTGTTCTGTGGAACGGATCTTCTTTTTAAGTTCTTCAGGTTTTGACCCAAAAATCGAGGTAGGGTTCGATTTTCACTTCTGTTTTAGTAGAACTAGAGGGAGTAAGATTGTGAGTAATTATTGTACTGTGATTTATAGGTTTTGGGAACTTGGTTCACTGTTTATGAGCCGTAGAGTTCGTGTTTAGATTTTCAAGGAAAGGTAAGGGGATTCTGTTTATATCGGTTATTTTCCAAATCGGATTCAATAGAACTGTGGTTCATGATCCTGTGTATGTTTTAGCTATTTATTTGGAAAAATCTAACAGGTAAAAATTATGGGATTTTCATGTTACAGTTTTGGGAAAAAGGGGGTGTCAGGTTGCATCTCTAGTTTCATTGGAAAATTGTGGATATATTGTGTATTGTGTTACGGAGATGGCCGGGTCTTGATTTGTTTTAAATTATATTTTGAAAATCATGATTTTGTGATTACCAAATAAGTGTGGAATGAATTGTTATATGAATATGCATGAGTTGTGATTTTCTGAAATGAGATATAGGAACGTGTGTTCTAAATTGTTCCAGGTTGTGAAAGAGTATCCGACTCTATATTCGATGGTGTGGAATACCACTTGCCAGTGGTAAGAGTGTTTTGCTCTATATCCGAGGGCATGAAATATCGCCTCTTACTGGTTGATCACCGAAGGGTGTGGATCCACCAGATGTACCGGTACGATGCCATGGGAGCCTGGGGCTATGCCATATGCCGGGGATGCAGTGTAATACGGGCCGGCTTCATGCCGAAGGATGTGACGACACCGGGTTACTTGATCATGTGTGTGTTGGGAACTATTTTGCGAAAATACTGAAATTGAACTATGTATATTTTTATATGTCATGATAACAGTCATATGCCACACACCGATATAACCTAATTCTTCCTTACTAAGAGGTGTGTCACCCCTATCGTACGTACATGTTTTCAGGTCCTTCAATTAACTGGAACTAGCATCCTCGTGTTGGGAGCGTGGTGGTTGATTTACTGCGTAGGGTACTAGTGTAAGTACTTAGACTGTAACAGGGTTGTCATTTTGGGTATTTGCTGGCACCCTGGGTTATGTTTTGTATTATGGAGCTTAGAATCTATCTGTATAGACTCTGGTATGGTACTATGTATATATGAAATGAACTTTTCTGCTGCATATATGTCATGTATGTGAATGTATATAGGGTGTACGGGAACACCACGGGGTTGGACCCTCATTCATTATAGTATCATTTGTGTTTTGTATGATACAGGGACATGTTAGGTTAATAAATCACACCCTGGGTCCCATTTCCGGATTGAGGGGTGTTATGGCTTGGTATTAGAGCTAACCAGGTTGTTAGGTCTTGTAGACTTGGTTAGGCTTAGCTATGTGTACATACCATAGTATAGGATGTAGGAAATGGGTAGAATAGGTCGAGGGTTGCTTTGTTACTAGACAGGGACTCATTTGCGGTGTTCTGTGTTTTTTCCTAGAATGGTGATTTTAGTAAAATCACGGCAAACCATTGATGATTTCATGTCGGTGTGATAGGATAGACTTGGACCCGTGAGATTGGAAGCTAACATGGTTAGATGTCAATGATTGTGTAAACTGTATATGACGTAGGAATTCTAACTAATTCCTATTCTATTTTTCAGAATGGAGCACAAGGATAAAAACTTGGATAGTGGCTCTGAAGAGACTGCAAGTGATGAGTCTCCTTCTGTACCTTGAGGGTTGATGAGGCAGGTTATACGGTAGATCGGGTGGAGTGTTAGGATAAGTGAACGTTCTTCTATTGCTGTAGAGTGTACTATCGAGAGGTTCACACGTATGCACCCTTCGACGTTTTCAAGAGGACCCGATCCGATGATAGCGGAGGACTGGACCAAGAAGACAGAAAGGATTCTGGAAGTTTTACACTGCACAGATAAGCAGAGAGTCCTCTACGCTACCTTCCAACTGTCTGGGGAGGTTGGGCAATGGACTACAGTGAGTTTTCTGGAGAAGCAGAGAGTCAATCCTATAGAGATGACATGGAGCCACTTCAAGGAAGTGTTCTTTGAGAGATACTTCTCGGCCTCCACATGCAATACTAAGGAAAATGAGTTCTCTGTTCTGACACAGGGAGATATGACGGTGCAAGGATATGCTGCTCGGTATATAGAGTTGTCCCATTTCACGCCGTGCTTGGTCTCAAACATGTATGAGAAGACTTGGAGGTTCGAGAAGGGCCTGAGGAAAGACATCCGCAGATTAGTGGGTATACTGCAGATCCGTGAGTTTTCAGTTTTGGTGGATAATGCCACTATGATCGAAACTGGAATTCAAGAGGATGAGGTGGATCAGGAACCAAAGAAGAGGCCAGTGCCATCTAGTTTTTGTCAGGGATCATGGAAAAAGAGGAACCATGGCTCGAGTTACCATTAGAATACCGAGTGTCAGGGTTCTCAGGTGGATCAGTCGCGTGATCATTGTATCAGGTGCCACAGATGGCATGAAAGTGAGTGTCAGTCATTTCGGGGTAGGACTGTACACGGTTCGGTGTGGTTTGGTTTTGGCCAGAATCGAAAATCGAATTGAAATTTTCAATTTTGGGATTTTTGAGCCGAAATCGAAACCGAACCGAAATTATCCTTTAATTGAAAATAAAAAATGTGGCGGTTCGGTTGCGGTTTTTCCGTTTTAAATCGATTTTTTTTACAACAAAATAACCTTTATTTTTCATAAAGTTGTTGAAAATTTATTGAGCATTTTAATTTTTTATAGGGACTCATAATTTTAACAAAATAAAATATGTAGGGCACTTTTAACAAAAATAATCTTTTATTTTTCATAAAGTTCTTAAAAATTTATTTAGGATTTTTATTTTCTATAGTGGCTATATGGCTATATTGCATGCTATATTTTTACTAGCCATATATATCTTATATAAATCAATTTTTCGGTTTCAACATAAAACTGAAATCAAAATCGAAACCGGACATTTTTATTTTTGAAAACCGTAACCGAAGCTAAAAACTGAAAAATTGAATCGTTTATGGTTGTACACCCCTATTTGGGGGTAATTGTTATAGTTGTGGCAAGCTAGGCCACATGGCTCATGACTGCCATGCACCGAAGAGAGACACACCTGCATCTAGTGTGAAACGATGTAGCAATCAGATACCTCGGGGAACCAACTAGGTGAACATAGCTCCGACGAGGGTAAATTCTCTTACTCCAGCTGATGCGGACCGTGCGGGGAATGTGGTGACATGTACCTTGTTATTGCTTTCAAATAGAGTTGTTATTTTATTTGATTCGGGGGCAACCCATTCCTTTGTATCTGTGAACTTCGTAAAGCTGTGTGGGGTTGAGACTCAAGTTATGAATAAAGGGTTATCTGTAGCTACACCTTCAGGAAGTGTAACGTCCTGTAGTAAGATGTGGGGAGGCTGCCCAATGGAAATTCAAGGAAGGCTACTACGGGCGAATCTTATGGTGTACAATATGTCTGGTTTTGACATCATACTGGGGATGTATTAGTTATCCTCCAGTTATGCTGTGATAGACTGTCGAGGAAAGGTGGTAGTGTTAAGACCTCTTAGGGAGCATGAGTATGAGTTTGTAGGATTGTGTATGCGTTTGACGGCACAGATTCTGTTGGCATTACAGGCGAGGAGGCTACTCTTGGACGGATGTTAGGGATACCTAGCTTGCGTGAAAGAACCACTACGGGATAAGTTGAAGCTCGAGGATATTTAGATGATTAACGAGTTCCCGGATGTGTTTCCAGAAGACTTACCCGGTATACCTCCGGATCGTAAGGTGGAGTTTGTGATAGAGTTGCTACTTGGAAAGGCACCGATCTCTAAAGCTCCATATCGGATGGCTCCAGCGGAACTTCAGGAGTTGAAGGAGCAGTTGTAGGAATTACTGGACAAGGGCTTTATCCGACCTAGTGTTTCGCCTTGGGGAGCTCCAGTTTTATTTATGAAGAAGAAGGATGGGTCGATGCGCATGTGCATTGATTAACGTGAGATCAACAAGGTGACTATGAAGAACCATTACTCGTTGCCTTGTATTGATGATCTATTTGACCAGCTATAGGAAACGCGAGTCTTTTCAAAGATTGACCTATAGTCAGGGTATCATCAGGTGAGGGTTAGATCAGGGGATATTGCAAAGACTGCGTTCCAAACCAGATATAGCCACTACGAGTTCTTAGTCATGCCTTTTGGGTTGACAAATGCTCCAGAAGTGTTCATGGATCTGATGAACAGAGTTTTCCATGAGTACCTGGACCAGTTTGTAGTAGTGTTTATTGACGACATTCAGGTGTACTTGAGAAGTCTGGGAGAGCATGAAAACCATCTGAGGTTGGTACTACAGATTTTGTAGGAAAGGAAGCTATATGCCAAACTGAAGAAGTGTGGGTTCTAGTTGAATCATGGCGCTTTGGGTCATGTGGTGTCTAAGGGCAGTATCTTAGTTGATCCTAGCAAGATTGAAGTTGTGGTCGACTGGGTGAGACCGAAGAGTATGTAGGAGGTTCGGAGTTTCCTAGGACTGGCGAGTTATTATCGTTGGTTCATGGAGGGATTCTCTAAGTTGTCTGGGCCTCTAACACGGTTGACCAGGAAGGGGGTGAAATTTGATTGGATTGAAAATTACAAGCTGTATTTCCAGGAGTTGAAACAGTGACTGGTTACTGCTCCGATCTTGACCATTCCTTCTGGGGATGACGATTTTGTGATCTATAGCCACGCATCTTTGAAGGGTTTGGGATGTGTGCTTATGCAACAGGGTAAGGTAGTAACTTATGCTTCTCAAAAACTTAAGGAATACGAGAAGAATTACCCTACGCATGATTTGGAATTGGCTGCTGTAGTTTATGCATTAAAAATCTGGCGACACTACCTGTATGGTGTTTAGTGTGAGATTTTCACTTTCCAAAAAAGCCTCAGGTACTTTTTCACGTAGAAGGAGTTGAACATGAGGCAGAGATGGTGGCTTGAGCTAATCAAAGACTACGATTGCACCATTAGTTATCACCCGAGGAAAGCTAATGTGGTAGCTGATTTGTTGAGTCGAAAGTCGGAGCATGTGGTAGTATCTGTAGTTGTAGTTCAGCATCATATCATATAGGATCTGGAAAGCCTTGGTATAGAGTTGGTGGACGGAGATCATTAGGCCTTCATTGCTAGCTTGGTGATCCATCCGACTTTGTTTGAGCGTATTAAAGCCGCGCAGGCTAGTGATGCGGAGTTAGTTGAGACTGTGGATAAAGTGCAGTAGGGGTTGGCTATGGATTTTAACATCTCTAAGGGAGGTGTGTTGAGGTTTGGAACCAGGCCGTGTGTTCCAAACGACAATGAGATCAGAAGGACGATTCTGGAGGAAGCGCATTGTTCTTTGTATACGGTATATCTTGGTAGCACGAAGATGTATTGAGATTTACGCGAGACCTTCTGGTGTAGTGGTATGAAATGGGAGGTTGCTCAGTTCATGGAGCAGTGTCTGACATGTCAGCAGGTGAAAGCTGAACATCAAAGGCCGGCAGGGCTGTTATAGCCCTTAGCTATTTCGGAGTGGAAATGAGAGCATATTTCCATGGACTTTGTTACCGGATTCCTGCCAGCGCTTCACGGGCAGAATGCCATTTGGGTAATTGTGGACAGGTTGACAAAATATGCTCACTTTGTACTGATGAAAGTTAGCTACCCTTTGAGTAGGCTAGTAGACCTGTACGTGCATGAGATAGTCAGAATGCATAGGGTACCTGTGTCCATTGTGTCAAATCGAGACTTGAGGTTTACCTCTCGATTTTGGAAGAGCTTACAGGAAGCACTGGGGACAAAGCTTACTTTCAGTACAACGTTCCACCACCAGATTGATGGACAGTTAGAGAGAACAATACAGATTTTGGAGGATATGTTACGGGCTTGTGTGTTAGATTTCGGTGGTGGTTGGATGCAGTTTATGCTACTAGTAGAGTTTGCCTACAACAATAGCTTCCAGGCTAGTATCGGGATAGCACCGTTCGAGGCTCTGTATGGTCGGAGGTGTCGATCCCCTATGTATTGGGATGAGGTTGGTGAACGTCAGGTTTTAGGACCTAAACTCATGTAGCAGGCGTCTAAGAAGGTGGGTTTGATCCGGGATATGATTAAATCAACTCAGAGTCGGTAGAAGAGTTACGCGGATGTTCGCCACTATGAGTTGGAATTCGAGGTGGGGGGTAAGATATTCTTGAGAATCATTCCGATGAAAGAGGTGATGAGATTCGAGAAGAAAGGCAAGCTGAGCTCGAGGTATATCGGACTATTCGAGGTTCTTGAGCGAGTGGGTCTGGTAGCCTATAGGATTGCACTATCCCTAGCGCTCTCGAGGATCCACAATGTGTTTCACGTATCCATGTTGAGGAGGTACATGTCGGATACGTCGCATGTTATTAGTTACGAGAACTTGGAAATTGGGGATACTTTAGTGTACGAGGAGGTACCCGTTCAAGTTCTGGATCGTAAAGTTCAGAAGCTACGTACCAATGATATACTACTAGTGAAGGTATTGTGGCAGAATCACGAGATTGAGGAAGCTTCTTGCGAATTGGAAGCGAAAATATGCCAGAAGTATCCACAGTTGTTCTAAGATGTAGGTTGGATAGTAGAGTTAGTTGAGTACGTGTAAGTAATGTTGTTATTGTATTGTGATCGGTGGTTAGTCTTTGGGAGTGTGTGTTATTGTGAACTCCTGAGATGGTATATGTATGTAACCACGGTATTCCTTTGCCATGAGTGAGGGTATGTATGTATTGTGACGGGGCTGCGTTGTTGTAGCCGCTGGCTCTTCCTAGAGTCACGTATATGTATTTGGTTGTGAGGATGAGTTTGTAAATGAGAGATTACAAATTTCTAGGACAAAATTTTTGTAAGGAGGGGAGGTTGTAAGAACTCGACCCATGAGATATGGAATGAATAAATAAGAAAGGGTAAAATAGTAAAATTAAGTAGGCTTTATCGACGAAGCTAGAGTGTCATCGACGAAGGCCTTTCTATTATTCGGAGATGAAATTCGGAGGTTCACTGACGATGAGAGGTTTTGAGAAATCCGGAAATCTTAGGCTCGTCGACGAGACCACCACTACGTCGATGAACTTCCTTTTCTGGCTCGTCGACGAAGACACCGCCTCGTCGACGAGGTTGGCTAAGTCAAAGGGTCTATAAACATCCATTTCTTTGCTTAGAAGCTAAGTTATCAAGGTTTGTTTTCCCTCTCTCTCTAGAACTTGAAGCCACACTCTCTTTTTCTAGGTTTCTTCGCCATTCATTGTTAGAATCGACAAACCAATGTTACTGCGAGGATTAGGGAAGAAATCTCTACGTGTTCTATGGAACGGATCTAACGAGGTCTTCGGGTTTTGACCCCAAAATTGAGGTAGGGTTCAGTTTTCACTTCCGTTTAAGTAGAGCTGTAGGGAGTAAGATTATGAGTAATTATTGTACTGTGGTTTATAGGTTTTGGGAACTCGGTTCGTTGTTTAAGAGCTGTAGAGTTCGTGTTTGGATTTTCGAGGAAAGGTAAGGGGATTCTGTTTATATCAGTTATTTTTAAAATCAGATTATGTAGAACTATGGTTCATGGTCCTGTGTATGTTTTGGCTACTTATTTGGGGAAATCTAACGAGTAAAAACTACGGGGTTTTCATGTTACAGTTTTGGGAAAACGGGGGCGTCAGGTTGCATCTTTGGTTCTGTTGGAAAATCGTGGATATATTGTGTTATATATTATGTTATGGAGATGGTCAGGCCTTGATTCGTTTTAAATTGTATTTTGAAAATCATGATTTTGTGATTACCAAATAAGTGTGGAATGAACTATTATATGAATATGCATGAGTTGTAATTTACTGAAATGAGATATAATAACGTGTGTTCCGAATTGTTCGAGGTTGTGAAAGAGTGTCCGGCTCTATATCTGAAGGTGTGAAATACCACTTGCTAGTGGAAAGAGTGTCCGGCTTTATATCTGAGGGCGTGAAATATCGCCTCTTACCAACTGATCACCGAAGGGTGTGGATCCACCAGATTTACCGGTACGATGCCATGGGAGCCTGGGGTTACGCCATGTGCCAGGGATGCCATGTAATGTGGGTCAGCTTCGTGCTGAAGGGTGTGACGACACCGAGTTACTTGATCATGTGTGTGTTGGGAACTGTTTTGTGAAAATACTGGAGCTAAACTGTGTATATTTTTGTATGTCATGATAACACTCATATGCCATACACCGATATAATCTGATTCTTACTTACTGAGAGGTGTGTCAACCCTATCGTACATACATGTTTTTAGGTCCTTCGATTAACAGGAACTAGCATCCTTGTGTTGGGAGCGTGGTGGTTGATTTACTGTGTAGGGTACTAGCGTAAGTACTTGAACTGTAACAGGGTTGTCATTTTGGGTATTTGCTAGCACCATAGGTTATGTTTTGTATTATGGAGCTTAGACTCTATCTATATAAACTCTGGTATGGTACTATGTATGTATGGAATGAACTTTTCTGCTGCGTATATGTCGTGTATGTGAATGTGTATAAGGTGTACGGGAACCCCACGGGGTCGGACCCTCATTCATTATAGTATCATTTGTATTTTTTATGATACAGGGACAGGTTAGGTTACTACATCACACCCTGGGTCTCATTGCCGGATTCAGGGGCATGACATGTGTTCCCTGCCAGCTTTAGCTTTTCCCCACTTTTGCCCACATACAATCTTTTCGCCAATTTATATATTACCAAAGTAGCAGAATTTACCATATATGTAACACAACATGATTGTGTGAATATAACTCCCAAAAAAAGGAAAAAAAAAATTGAGTAGATAGCAAGTATTATTTGAAATCATTCCCCACTTGTTGAACTTATCCAATGTTGTCATTTTGTTTATAGTGGCTAGCTAGCAAATAAACCCATGTCTCTAAATGATTCTTTGAACTAAACAATTTGAACCCAATCAACCTTGGGTTTCCTAAGTTGATGTAGTAGTGAACACACCATTTCTGATTAAATCCCAATATATAACATCAGTAATAGTAGAAGAACAAAAGCTAATATTTTTATAATATCTTGGACATTTGTTGTCCTTCTCCTTAAATTCCTTGACTAACTCCAAACTCCAATTCGAATAAATCTTGCAATCTTGTCTTATTTTTGAATACCCAAATTGTAACAACCTACTACTTGTATGAATATATATATATATATATATATATATATATATTTTTTCCCCATCTATATATATATATATATATATATATATATAAAAAACATAAACACCATCTGACTGATATACTACTGAAAATATCCCAGGCTTAAAGGAGCACTGAGGAAACTTTGTATGTCATACACCCCTATGCAGCGGTATACAAGAAATTGTAAACTACCAAATACACAATACCAAAAAGCTATAATATTCTGAAGTATATTTACAACACAAAATACCCAGTGACAACATCAAAAACCTAGAATCTACCCCAAATCAGTGGCACCAAAAATACACCTACCCTTCCAGCAAGGGCAGCGCAAGTCAACCTTTACCCGCGAGCCTGATCTTCTCGCCTAACTGGATCTTCTGAAAAATAGTAAGTCACTGGGATGAGACAATGCTCAGTAAAAGGGAATATGCTATTACTAGTGTGTGGCGGGTGGGTTGCACATATAATATACTAAAATGATACTGATACTGTAAAATGAATAAGCTGATATACTGTACAAAACATATGCAATGTAGCTTCAAAATACAATTGTGTATCTGAGTTTACTATCTGTACATACTGCTAATATGATAATATAAACTACTGCAGTATGATATATCTGTACATAGGAACTTCTACTATACCCTGGGATCTGTATGTCATGATATAACCCTCATGACAAGGTTGTGCGGCCCGTAGGCTAGACTTACTCTAGTTGGCCTACCAGGCAAGTCAATCCATATATGTATCATACGCCAATCTAGCCCACTGCAATCTCTCCGGGTAATCTCCAAATCTAACATCGTCTAACCAGCCACCTCAACCCAGCTCGCTAGGGAGACTGTAATCTTTCCTGACACGGTTAGACGGAATCCACATACTATCTGAGTTATGTGGTTGCACTTTATCTATAATAGCAACGATACCGTGCTCTGATATCTGTATCTGTTTGTAATATCCTCAAGGATCTGATACTGTGTAATACTTATATATATATATACTTATCTTGTTGCTTTTAACATGATTTCAAAACAACCATAACACTATAAATCTGAGTTGTAATATCTGAAATATCTATCTGAAATATCTGTAGTATCTGTCTGTAATATTTGTAATTTCTTTCTGAAAAACCTGTAATATATGTTTGAGTGTTATGGTTTAGAAGTCATGTTATTTTGAGTAATGCTATGAATCTTACTTTCTACTAATAAACTTGTATAACTGGATATCTGTAAAATTTCATAATCAATATATTAAACTATAATAAACTCAGGCCCCACAACTGTGTAATTAAAATCTCACGTTTCATATCTGTAATTTCACTGAAATAACAACACTCATGATATTCTAAAAAAATAAACCGATTAAAATGGTTGTAAATATTCATACAAAAATCTTTTGTTATACAGTCTATAAATTCCCTAGCGTAGCATATTTCCCTTACCTAATTTCTGAGAAAGCTCTTACTGTATTCTGGCCTTACACCTGCAGGGTTCCCCACTCAACACCCAGGAAACAACATCTCCCATAACAAAAGATCAGTATTTCTTTGTATATTACATTTATTATAACTGTGGGAAAGACAAATACTAAATAAAATACCTTACCCTGATATTAGGATGAATTCCAAACCACTTCCACCAACGATCCACTCCGGTAGATTTGTAGAGAACTTTCCTAGGAGCGTCGTGGTGGCCTCAGATCGTCGATCCAACAAAAGACGAAGCCAGGATCGAAGAGAGAAGGGGAGAGGGTCGTTTTAGAGAGAGAGAGAGAGAGAGAGAGAGAGAGCTTTCCTGCGCAGGTTTCTTTTACGAAAATCTGGTTGCAAGAGTACTTATAGACCTGGATTCGTTGACGAGACACGTCATCTCGTCGATGAGTCCTTGAAGAAAGTTCGTCGACGAACATGAATCCTTCATCGATGAATTTTAGACTACTAAAACCCCCTTCTCAGTATCTTCTCATCGACAAGACATGTCCTCGTCGACGAGGCCTTCATATGTTCTCGTCGACGAGTTTCCTATGTTCGTCGACGAGACCCTGTTTAATTCTCTTGGTTATTATACAAATCATGCAAAAGCTAAATCCTATATTTCAGAACCAAAGGACTATAAGAATGCCAATTATTATATAAAATACAAACATTATCGCCAGAATTGATTTTGTATCATATCAAAGAGTAGATTAGGGGTCTAGATTTTGTAGCATATCATATATAACAAAATGATAACCTACAAAGTTTGCTTATTTGCATTTTGATGAACAAGGCAAATACCAAAAGAAAAAAAAAAGGTATAAGTATGCATATATGACCACACATGCACACATGCATGCGCACATGCACGCACACACACATAGTCACACACGCAAACATGCACACACACATGGATGCACGCACACACGTGCACAACACACACACACACACACACACACCTGGGTGGAGCTTTATGATTGCAGCGACAGCGGCGGTGGGAGGAGGGAAGAATGGCGGCGAAGGTGGGAGGAGTGAATGAACACAGGGAGGAGAGATTGGGGGGAAATGTGAGGGAAATCTGCGGGGGAACAAGGTTTTTAGGTTTTAGAGTATTAGTGACGGTTCAAAATCGTCACTAATACTCTAAAAATCATCACTAATAATGCATTAATTGGGGGGAAATAAAGGCAAAACTATTAGTGACGGTTTTAATAAACTATCACTAATAATGCATTCTATGGTGAGAAATAAATGTCATGACTATTAGTGACGGTTTTAGAAATCGTCACTAATAATAAACTATTAGTGTGTGTGTGTGTGTGTGTGTATTACTATGAATTTATATATGGTAGGTATGTATATATGCATTGGTATATACATTAGAATGTGTTTCAATGTTGTCACTACTAAAAAATCTTTAAAAATTAGAAAATATAAAAAAATCCAAAAAATATGAGTTTTCACTTCTTGGTTTCCCAAAGTCTTCTTGTGGCTTGTAATGGTATAAAGGGGAGAATTTTACTATATAATATTTTTTTTTCTCTTACCCCTAGGCATGGTAGGGACATTTAACCTTTGAGAATCATATAATCTGAAAATAAGTATGGCCCCGATCCACAGAGTTACATCAAAGAACCATAGTTGTTTTGTTTAGGAATAGAGTCTATGTTTAAAAGTATTTTCAAAAAATCCTAAAAATATGGTGTTTTTTTTAGTGTTTTCTTGATTTTAAGAAGGCTAGTAATGAAGCCCTAACTTTTCTAAAAACTCATGCAGTTCATCCCACTTCTCAAACTTAAGAACCATTTTCCAAGCTCATTGTTTCCACATCACCATTTTCAAAGACTAGTATTTAGGGTCGATGCCTCTTTCCTTAAACTTTGGTTTTTTAGGTCAGTAATACAAGCCCGATGTTTTTCAAACCAACATTATTTCATCATAATCATTATCCCGCTTTCATAAAACTTAGGGCTCAAAGACCAACCTCGTTTAGGGCAATACTCTGGGCTTCTTGAAGTCATGTTGGAGTGCTTAGACAATGATACAACACTGAGGACCAAAAGGGGTTTTTTCTCTTTTATCTTCTATTTATTTTCTTTTTGAAGGCAACACATATATAATTGCAATAATCGTTCTATGAACGAATGTCATTAGGGGTGTTGAATGACTAATCATCATTAAGATGGTTAGTTAATCATCTTCCTTACCCATAAATGTACTCCCAAACTCAAAATATGATTTTCGTAGACCTTCTTCAGGGCTTTTTTTTTCCTATGATTTTTTTTTTAAATAAGGTGGCGACTCTGTGTCATGTGCTTTTAACTGTTTTACGTCATTTTTCTTTCAAAATTCTTTTCTCTTGGGGATCGCTATTCCCTTATTATTCGACACCATAGATAGAATTCAACCTAGACAGCTTGGCGGCTCTGCTGAGGATAATTAGAGAGTTGAGCTGCTTGTATGTGTTGCCTTCCTTTTGTTTGTGTTTATAGTGAATAATTGTGTAGCCTGCTTTGTGGATAACTTTATTTCATTAGCTTAATATTGATGATACTTTTGATTGACTTGTGATTTTTGTCTATCTTATCGTGTAAGTATGTTATTTCTTTGCATTTTAATGTGTGCTTCTCTTTTCTAGATTGACTATTGTAATGACCCCAAAAATTATATGCATGGAAGTGTTAAAAAAATAAAAATTAAAAAATTAAAAAATTAATTAATTAATTAATAATATTAATTATTAATTTAATAATATAATATATTAATATATAATATAATATTATATGATATATATATAACCTCCTGAAGCTTTAGGACCCCCCCACGGGATGCTCTCTCTCTCTCTCTCTCTCCTCAAACTCTCTCTCTCGCTCTCTTCAATTTCTCTCCGTCTGTAAGTCAAATCAAAAAATGAACATCATATCCGGATCCTAACTCCACTCCTCAACACTTTAACCAGAGTGGATTCTTCGTATGTACGTCGTAAGCACCACTCCAGGGCTAAAGTAAGGGGAATAGATTATGTCAGGTTTATTTTAAAAATATTCCCGATTAAATTTGAGTACGTGAATTTAATTAGATTTATATTAATTAAAATATGCCCAATTTAAATTGAATATGTGAAATTAATTATATCTATGTTCAGATTTAATTCTAAAAATATGCTTGAGTTAAATTAAACTGTAGGGATTTGATTATATCAGATTATTGGGAATAATTTGGAATTAAATTAAACGATAGGGATTAGAGTATATCGGGTTTTCTTGAAATATAATGGAATTAAATTAAATAGGTGAAATTAATCATAATCTTGTTTTCAACAAAATATATTTTTTTTCCCGAGCAATTATTATATCATGATCTATCAGTCAAATCGTGTGGCATGAGAATAATTATTATTGTATGATTAAACATGATGGTTTTTATATAGTAATGAAATGACAGTTCAGATGGCTTTATGTCGAGTTCAAAAGGCTTAAGTCGAGTTATGAAATGACAGTTTTATACAGAGATATGATATAACATATTTTATACAGAATTTTGAACATGTCAGATTTTATACAGACTTATGAAAATGAGATCATGTTACAGTTTTATTATATGAATTGTATTATATGGTAGCAGAACCCTGATGGACTAGTTATAATTCAGAGCATAGTACCGTAACTAGTATTACATGTAGTGCAGCCACACTATCAGGAAAGTGTAGGCAGACGGCAGTCGATTGGCCCTTGAAGTGATGAATTGCAGGAGGAGGTTACCCATTGGGTATGAACCAGGTTGGGTGGGCAATCATACTACAGACATAACAGTTTTGACTTAGCCTGGTAGGCCAGCCATGGCTAAGTCCAATCTTCAGGCCACACAACCCGATCATGGGGGATTATACATGATGTTATATGATAGTTCTATCGGGGAAATTCTTTTATGCATATATATATATATATATATATATATATATATGAAGATTTATGAAATCATGATTATCTATTAAGTTAAAGTATGTTTGAGTAGAAAATATGTATTTAAAATTGTATAGGTGTGAGTTATGGTATATAAATGTCTTTTTCAGTTAAAGTTAAATTAATGGTTATGTTTTATTTAAGTAAAAACTCATCTGCCACACACTTATATTTTGTCTTACTGAGAAGTGTCTCACCCCAATAATTTCAACATTTCAAGAAGTACCAGGAACCAAGCCCAGAGAGCTCAGGGTCAGGATTAGTTAGTGTTATGTAGGTAAGTTCTGGTGAGACACTGATATGTATATGTAGATATGCTTTTGACTGTTTGGGATGTAAATAATCAGGATTTTGGAGGTATATGTATAATGATGGTGGTATTAGAACTATGGTATAGTTATTGTGGTATTTATGTTTTCCACTGCATGTTTGATAAGAAGTTATGGAGAGGTATACCCGATACCCCACTTTGGGTTCGGGTCGTTATATATATGTTATCGAAGACATATGTTATGAGGAATAGCACTTCGGGCCCCATCGATTTTGGGGCGTTACAATTGTGGTATCAGAGCAGTAAACTTTTCAAGTCTTTACAGTTGTGGTATCAAAGCAATAAAATTTTAGGGTATTTACTGTTGTGGTATTAGAGCCTAGGTTGCTAGGTTCTGCAGACTTTAGCGGGTAACAATACTAGAGTATAGGAATAAATTCTGATGAGGGTAGGAAATGGGTAGATTTGGAATCTAGTAAGTCATTATTGGAGGTTAAAGTGGAATTTTGGGTTCATTTCACAGCTTAGAGGCGGAAGTTCCTTGACTATCTTCTATGATTTTTCTGAGACGGCGATTTCAGAAAAGCCATGGTAGACTATCGATGGTTTTTTTTTTTTTTAGCAGTGAGAGTGGGACTTGAAATGGGAAATTTGAATGCTAAGTTGATTTGTTTGTATAAGGGAAGTTCCTAGGATAGCCCGAGTATTTTAATATGTGGATAGAGTGTATTTTATAGTATCTTAGTTAAAATATTGTATCTATTTGTGTTATGATATAGGATTCTAAGATTGTTTTCTGTCATATTTTCAGGATGGACCCTAGGAATAACAACGCAAATGTTGGAAGTAGTGGCAACGTGGGGGCTTCTAGTACGGGTGGCAGTGATTCTAATCAAGTATTGCGTAGTGTAATTTAGCAGGTCATGGCGAAGATTGCACGGAACTCTAGGGAACAAGATTGCCCACTAGCTGATCAGGGCTACACCATAGAGTAGTTTACCCAAATGAATCCCCTAACTTTCTCAGAAGGAGCTGACCCAACTATTGTAGAGAATTGGGTACAAGAGATTGAGAAGATACTGGCAGTGTTGCACTGCACTAATGAGCAAAAAGTCCTCTATGCCACATTTAAGATGACGGGAGAGGCCGAGTGGTGGTGGTTAGCTGTGAAGCTACTTGAGGAGTAGAGACTAGTACCCGGAGCACTGACCTGGAACCACTTCAAAGAGATCTTCATTAATCAATACTTTCCCACCTCCACTAGGGATGCTAAGGTAGAGGAGTTTCTAAACCTAACCTAGGGGCACTTGACTGTGCAATAGTATACAGCCAAGTTCGTTGAACTATCTCGCTTCACTCCATATATGATTTCAAATGAGTCCAAAAAGGCATAGAGGTTTGATAAGGGCCTGAGATAGGAGGTTTAAGAGGAGGTGGTGGTCTTATAGATGTGGGATTTCTCAGAGCTGGTGGATAAAGCCACCGTAGTAAAGATGAGTTGGTAGAAAAGTACAGGGTTGCAGAGCTAGAGGAAGAGGCCCATGCCTCCTGGTTCCCACGTAGGGGCGAGTTAGGGACCTTGGAGGAGGCATGGTAGCAGTGGAAGCCAAAGATGGGAGATGGGAAATCAAGCATTTCAAGGTAACCCATCATACCCTATTTGCCCTAAATGTAACAAAAGGCATAAGGGGGAATGCAGGAGTGGATTAGGTACCTTTTTCCGGTGCGGTGAACTCGACCACGTTTTATAAGACTGTCGTGTACCGTTGAACAATGCACCCCTACCTAGTCAATACCAAGGAGGTAATCAAGCGCCTCAAGGCCACTACCAGAGGAACACCGCCCAGGCGTGGGTCTATACTCTTACACTAGGGAACATAGAGAATACAAGTGACATAGTGACAGGTATTGTTTTCATGTTTTCAAATAAAGTTGTTGTGTTATTTGATTTAGGAGCAACACATTCTTTCATATCTCTAGGGTATATTAAATTGAGTGGGGTAGAAACTCAGCTATTAGACATCGAATTATCTGTGGCCACACCGATAGGAACAGTAGTGACATGTAGAAAAGTTCTTAAAGACTATCCAATTTGTATTCAGAGGAAAATGCTACCCACCAATCTATTAGTATTTGATATGCATGAGTTTGATGTGATTTGGGGAATGGACTGGCTAGCTTCTAATCACGCCAGTATTGACTGTTATAAGAAATAGGTAGTGTTCATACCTCCTGGGGAGCAAGATTACATGTTAGTTGGGTCATGCGTGCACTCCACACCACAGATACTGTCGACTATTCAGGCAAAGAGGCTACTTTTGGAGGGATGTCAGGGGTACCTAGCTTGTGTGAAGGAAGCACCCGATGGAGAATTAAAGTTGGAAGATATCCCAGTAGTGAGGGAATATTTTGATGTATTCCTAGAGGATTTACCAGGGTGCCTCCCGACCATGAAATTGAGTTTGCCATTGACTTACTTCTAGGAACGGCTTCAATCTCTAAGGCTCCCTGTAGAATTAATAGATTTACCGTGATCCCAAGAGGGGGGGTGAATTGGTATTTTTAAAATTTAATCCCTAGGTAAATATTCTAACACCAGTATATTCACAACCCTATGATCAATCTAGTGCAAGTAATGTAAATATACCAAAAATTAAATAAAGCAATTTAATTAACAGCACATGCACCAGAAATCAGTAAAGTAAGAGTGACACACATAAATGTTATCAAGGTTTGGCCAATTGCCTACGTCCCTGCCTTGGCTAACAAGCACAAGGATTACCACTATAATTGCTCACATAAACGGGTGGAGCGGCACCTAAACAGACCAGGTCAATTAGCACAGGGCTGACCTCAACCTTTACAAACAATCTTTACCGAGCTGGATTACCGCCCCTTCAGGCCACTCCTGGAAATACAACAGTATTCTCTCGAATAGATGGTATAGAAATAGTGCTTTCACGTAAAGCAGAAATGTACCCAAATACGCACATTCACATACACATCAATAACATGGATATAGTGTAAGCTCAATGATGCAAGTTTTGTGCAATCAATACTCAACACAGTATAATCAGTATGATGCTCAAGAGTATTCAACACAAGCAATATCTTGGAATCTAAACAAATTACTTAAATAGCAAATCAATATTCCAAACAAATCGGATAATCAAACTAGCTTAAGAAAGTTTTCTTCAATGTAATATGCACAATGCCAGTTTGAAAATGTTTGCTTGTTTAAAAAAATTTTGCATACCAAAAACAAAGCTATTGGACACTTGCAACAAGATGCAAATATCCTAAACTTCCTTGGTTTAATCCCACACAAGATTTATAATAGAAAAATCTGTGGGATAAAGCTAAGCTAAGCTTCCAAAGAAATTATCCTAAGCACACAAACAGGTGGGAGTATTTAGCACAATATAGCAATCACACTTACACAAAAAGAACTCTCACAATCTCAGATTTTATCAAACGAATGAAGGTTTGAGAGTATTTGGCCAAAGAATGAATTTTCAAGAGAGAGGATTTTTTGGCTAATCACTTTGCTAATTGTTTTCTAATCTTGCAAATGGACTCATATTTATACTCAGGGGTAAAAATATAACCGGTTGGGACATGATCGGAATAATTTAAAATGTCCCAAATGATTAAAATCCATTTAGCCCGAGTTAACCCTATTTTACAGCGGTTAAAATAATTTTAACCGGCTGAGGTTAGGGTGGCTGAACCTAGGTTCGGTCGCCCGAACAAACACAGTAATAAAAATTATTTAAATGAGTTCGGTCGCCCGTGTCATGCTTTGGGAGCCCGAATCAAAGTCAGTAGCATTGCTTTGTGACTTCAAGTGTCCGGTCTAATGTTCAGTGGCCCGAACTCATGTGTTCGGTTGCCCAGGGTCCTTTTTGAACTAAAATGATCGGTCGCCCGAGTTAATGAACTGTCCCTTTCGAGGGGTTCGGGCGCCCGTGGGAAGTACGCACAAAAAGGTTCGGCCGCCCGAGAGCCCAAGTCAACTGTTGACTTATCAACAATTCGGGAACCCGAGGAGTTTTGAACTCTAGGGGTTCGGTCGCCCGAGCTCTCTCAATTTTCCTAACTATATTCAATTTCAGCACAGATTTAAACAATCCTATATATTATAGTATATGTGTGTGAGTGTTGGGACCTAAAGTCTTATTATGGCCTTATTGAGCTTACCATATATCCAACATGCATGATGTGCAGGTAAGGTAAATAAAGACCACATCCTAAGTTATAATTACAGACCTATATTACAAATATTGAATTTACAATAACAAATATAAAGGGTCTTCAGGGTCTTTTAGTTGCTTCAAGTGTCCTTCCTTGGGATGTTCATTTAGCCCTGCACAAACACTTGACAATTATCAAATACCTGAGTATTTGTCATTATCAAAACCGGGTGCAACCTATAAGGTCAACATTCTCTCCCTTTTTGATGATGACAAATACAACCAGCAAAAATGTTAGTATAAACCTAGAAAAGGCTCCCCCTATCAATATGCATCCAATTATTGTAATTAAATTACATTACCCAATTTTTTTTTTTGCCCTCTCCATCTCCTCCTTTTGGCAACAGCAAAAAGGGACTATAAAAGGTACTCACTCTAAACAATGGGTAAGTATTGCATTTATACATTATAAGTTTTGGAAAAATTACAAAAAATTTCAGCAGAGTGCCGTTTGAAAATTGGACTTTCCAAAACAAATCCTGTATATATAGTAACCTATTTGAGTTTATAAGTCTCGCAGTTTATCCACAATTACTCAAACAGTTCCAGTATGATCCAACAATGAAACAAAAGCTCAATATGAACATGCAATAAAATATGAAGTCCAAGGGCATCATGTAGTAAACATAAGAATTATGCACACAAGCGACAATCAACATTTACAAAATCTAAGGCAATAAAATATATCAACAGTGAGATTAGTTTCTTAGACTTGTAAATTTTATTCGATAGCTCCCCTTAAGTTTATGCAAGATGGGAAACATCTAAGAAGCCTCTCTACTGTGCATTAGACCTAACTCACGTCTAATCTGTATGAACCTATCCTTGGGAAGTGGTTTAGTGAAAATGTCTGCCCACTGTTCATTGGTGCATACAAACTCAAGTGCAACATCTCCTTTCTGTACATGATCATGAATAAAATGATGTCTAATCTCAATGTGTTTAGTTCATGAATGTGAAATAGGATTTTTAGAGATATTGATTGCACTAGTGTTATCACATTTAATCGGAATTGTATCATAGTACAATCCATAATCCATAAGTTGTTGTTTTATATAAAGAGTTTGGGCACAACAACTTCCAGCCGCAATATAGTCTGTTTTGGCTGTGGATAAGGCAACTGAGTTTTTTTTTCTTGGAGAACCAAGAAACAAGAGATTGTCCTAAATAATGACAAGTGTTGCTAGTACTTTTTCTATCAATCTTACTACCGGCAAATTCAACATCAATATAACTCACAATCTCAAAAGTAGTATGCTTAGGATACCACAAGCCTAACTCTATAGTCCCAACTAGATACTTAAGGATTCGTTTAACAGCTTTTAGATGAGATTTCTTAGGGGCAACCTGAAACCTAGCACACATACACACACTAAACATAATGTCAGGCATACTAGCAGTGAGATATAGGAGACTCCCAATCATGTCACAATATAATTTTATGTCAACAAGAATTCCTTACTCATCTTTATTAAGCTTAATGGAAGAGTTCATAGGTGTACCAAGAATTTTACAATCTTCCATATTAAATTTCTTTAACAAGTCCCTGATATATTTAGATTGGTATATGAAAGTTCTATGATTAGCTTGTTTAATTTGTAGCCCTAAGAAGAAACTAAGTTCACCCGTCATGCTCATTTCAAATTTACTTTGTATGCATTTGGCAAACTCATTTCATAGCTCATCGTTAGTTGCTCCAAAAATGATATCATCCACATAAATTTGAACAATCAGCATATCATCATTTTTGGATTTGATGAAAAGTGTAGTGTCAATTTTGCCACGGGTAAACCCATTTTCTAGTAGAAATCCGCTAAGCCTCTCATACCAAACTCTAGGAGCTTTTTTCAATCCATATAAAGCCTTAGACAACTGGTAAACATGATCTGAATATTTATTATTTTCAAAATCAGGTGGTTGTTCTACATATACTTCTTCATTGATATAGCCATTTAGAAAAGCGCTTTTAACATCCATTTGAAATAATTTAAAATTTTTAAAAGTGGCAAAAGCAAGTAGCATACAAATGACTTCTAACCTAGCAACAGGAGCATATGTTTTGTCAAAGTCAATCCCTTCCTTGCTAGTTATACCCTTGGGCAACTAGTCTAGCCTTCTTCCTAGTTACTACCCCGTTCTTATCTTTCTTATTTCTATACACCCATTTAGTTCCAATAATAGTGTGATCATTGGGCCTAGGAACAAGAGTCCACACTTTGCTTCTTTCAAATTGATTAAGTTCTTCTTGCATGGACATCACCCAAGACTCATCCTCTATGGCTTCTTTGATACTTTTAAATTCTTTTTAGGATAAGAAAGCATAATGATTCACTAGATTTCTTAAGGAGGATCTTGTGGCTACACCACGTGATGGTTCACCTATGATTTGATCTATAGGATGGCTTCTAATATATTTCCAATCTCTATGTAACCCCTGATTGTCATTTTCTTCAGATGATTTTTCATTTGCTTTAGGGTTTTCACTTGCATTTTTTTTCAATAGATAATTTATCTCGGCATTTTCTAATGTCAATATCATCTTCATCATCGTTCTTAGAAAATGGATTAGAATCATCAGACACAACGTGAATAGATTCAATGACTTTCAATGTTCTTTTGTTGAAAACCCTATATGTTTTACTATTTAGTGCATAACCTAGGAAAATACCTTCATCAGATTTAGAGTCAAATTTTCCTAAGTGTTCATTATCCTTAAGCACAAAGCATTTACAATCGAACACATGAAAATAGGAAATATTAAGCTTATGATTGTTCCACAATTCATAAGGGGTTTTGTTAATTGACAGTCTAATCAACACCCTATTCATAACATAGCATACAGTATTAATGGCCTCGACCCAAAAATATTTAGGTAAGTTATGTTCATTCAGCATAGTTCTACCCATTTCTTGCAGTGACCTATTCTTTCTTTCTACCACAAAATTTTGTTGAGGTGTCCTAGGTGCAGAAAAGTTATGTGATATGCCCTCTAAGTCACAATATTTTTCTATGCTCTCATTTTTGAATTCAGTGCCTCTATCACTTCTTATATAAGTTATCTTATATCCTTTTTCATTCTGAATTCTGCTACAAAGTTTGGTGAACTATTCACATGATTCATTTTTATGTGCAAGAAACAACACCCATGTGAATCTAGAAAAGTCATCCACAATTACAGAAGCGTAAGATTTACCACCAAGACTTTGCACAGAATTAGGTCCAAAAAAATTTAAGTGAAGCATCTCAAGTGGTCTAGTAGTAAATATGTATTTCTTTTTCTTAAAACTAGATTTGGTTTGCTTACCCATTTGACATGCATCACAAATTTTATCCTTTACAAAGGACATCTTAGGCAAGCCTTTAACTAATTCTTTTCTAATGAGTTTAGACAATAAATCCATGCTAGCATGTCCTAATCGCCTATGCCATAACCAGCTAGCTTCATTTACAGCTAAAAAACATGCCACTTGTTGTGAAGCTAAGTTATTAAGAGAAGTAGTATAAACATTTTCATAACGATCGGCAGTAAAAATCACTTTATGATCTGATTTATTTTCTACTATGCATTTGTCATTTTCAAAAGATACTTTATATCCTATGTTACACAACTGACTTATGCTAAGTGAATTATGTTTCAGCCCATCAACTAATAAAAAATTATTAATAGTAAGAAAGGAATCCTTACCAACCTTACCTACCCCGATGATGCGGCCTTTTGCATTGTCGCCAAATGTCACATAGCCTCCACCCCTGGGAATGAGAGAAGTGAATTTTCCCTTGTCACCGGTCATGTACCGTGAGCACCTGCTATCCAAGTACCACCGGTCCTTGGAAGAGGACGATCTTAAGCATACCTGCAAAATACACTAAGTAATTGATGCTGGTTCCCAAATTTTGTTGGGTCTACGGGGCTTAGAGGTCGGATCTCCCTTAACTACCCATACTTTCCTAATTCTAGCACGCTTATTTCTAAGTGGACAATCAAATTGAATATGACCAATTTGTTTACATTTGAAACATCTTAATCTACACTTAGGATCTTTAGGAGGGACATGAGACTTTGATTCACGTGTAAAATGTCCTAAGTAAAGATCAGGTCATTTAACATTTTCAATACCATTAAAACCAAGACCCTCTTTACTTAAGGAGTTTCTTTGGGCACCAAGTAGTTTTTCAAAATTGCGTTTGCCCGTGGTGAATTTAAAAATGATTTTGGAGCTATCCTCCAATTTCCTCTCAAGCTCAACAATGGTAGCATCCTTTTCTTTTAATATGAAGGCATAGGAGGTTTTTGCAATATTAAACAATTTTGACCAATTTTCACATTTCTTTTTGAAATCATTATTTTCTTTGGTCATTTTTCCTAACAATTTAGATACACGAATATATTTATGTTACAACTCTCTAAATGTAGGCATGCTATTAGAATCACAATCATCAGATGAATAATATGAAGATAATGAACTAGGAGACGATACCTCATCATCGTGTGCCATCAAGCGCAGATTGGCTACCTCTGAGTCGCTATGATCTGATTCTGAGTCGCTGCTGCTAAGCTTATCCCATGATGTCCTAGCCTTCATGGTTTTCTTCTTTTTCTTAGCCTCCTTTTTCAGTAGTGGGCAATCTAGTTTGATATGTCCGACCTTGTTGTAGTTGTAACACGTGGGAGCATTTGATTTTTTCTTTTCTTTTACTTGACTCTCCCTTTTCAGTTGTAGACTCCCTATATCTTTTATATGGCTTTCTGTTCTTCCTAAAAAATCTGCTAAATTTTCTGGTTAGCATAGCCATATCCTCATCAATGTCAGATTCACTACATTCACTAGATGTGTTTGTGGAAATTTTTAATGCAGCCACTTTCTTAGCCCTATTATGCTCATTAAGTCTCTCATTTATAGCTAATTCATAAGTGATTAGGGAACTTATTAATTCATCTTGAGTCATGGCCTTAAGGTCTCTACTCTCAGTAATGGTCGTAGCCTTGGCTTCCCAAACAAGAGGTAAGCCTCTAAGGATCTTCCTAATTATCTCATATATGGGATAGGTCTTTCCTAATACATGTAGTGAGTTTATGATGTGTGTGAATCTAGTGTACATGCTCTGAATGGACTCACCTATATTCATCCTAAAAGCCTCATACTCACTGGTCAACATATCTATCTTACTATCTTTCACATCTTTAGTACCCTCACATGTGACCTCTAACTTATCTCATATTTCTTTTGCAGTAGAACATGTCATAATTCTATTAAATTCATTTACATCAAGACTACAATACGAAATATTCATGGCAGTATTATTTAAACTAACAGCTTTCATATCATCATCATTATATTCCTCTTCAGTCTTAGGAACTCTAGTCGTGCCTTCAGTTTTCATAGGGTCATAATTTCTCTTAGAGACAATCCTCCACACCTTCCAATCAGTATTCTGAAGGTAGATATGCATCCTCTATTTCTAGAAGGTGTAATTTACACCACTGAAAATAGGAGGTTGTGTGGAAGATGGTCCCTCGGGGAAAGGGGTCACGGAGCGATTAGCCATATGTGATCTTTTGCAAAATAACAGCTAGTCTATCCTACGTGACTCTGATACCAACTAATAACTTTACCGTGATCCCAAGAAAGGGGGTGAATTGGTATTTTTAAAATTTAATCCGTAGGTAAATATTCTAACACCAGTATATTCACAACCCTATGATAAATCTAGTGCAAGTAATGTAAATATACCAAAAATTAAATAAAGCAATTTAATTAACAGCACATGGACCAAAAATCAGTAAAGTAAAAGTGACACACAAAAATGTTATCGAGGTTTGGTCAATTGCCTACGTCCCCGCCTTGGCTAAAAAGCACAAGGATTACCACTATAATTACTCACTTAAACGGGTGGAGCAGCACCTAAACAGACCAGGTCAATTAGCACAGGGCTAACCTCAACCTTTGCAAACAATCCTTACTGGGCTGGATTACCACCCCTTCAGACCACGCCTGGAAATACAATAGTATTCTCTCGAATAGATGGTACAGAAATAGTGCTTTCATGTAAAGCAGAAATGTACCCAAATACGCACATTCACATACACGTCAATAACATGGATATAGTGTAAGCTCAGTGATGCAAGTTTTGTGTAATCAACACTCAACACAGTATAATTAGTATGATGCTCAAAAGTATTCAACACAAGCAATATCTTGGAATCTAAACAAAGTACTTAAATAGCAAATCAATATTCCAAGTATACAAATCAGATAATCAAACTAGCTTAAGAAAGTTTTCTTCAATGTAATATTCACAATGCTAGTTTGAAAATGTTTGCTTGTTTAAAAAATCTTTGCACACCAAAAACAAAGCTATTGGACACTTGCAACAAGATGCAAATATCCTAAGCTTCCTTGATTTAATCCCACACAAGATTTATAATAGAAAAATCCGTGGGATAAACCTAAGCTAAGCTTCCAAAGAAATTATCTCAACCACACTAACAGGTGGGAGTATTTAGCACAATATAGCAATCACACTTACACAAAAAGAACTCTCACAATCTCAGATTTTATCAAACGGATGAAGGTTTGAGAGTATTTGGCCAAAGAATGAATTTTCAAGAGAGAGGATTTTTTGGCCAATCACTTTGCTAATTGTTTTCTAATCTTGCAAATGGACTCATATTTATAGTCAGGGGTAAAAATATAACCGGTTGGGACATGATGGGAATAATTTAAAAAGTCCCAAATGATTAAAATCCATTTAGCCCGAGTTAACCCTATTTTACCGCAGTTAAAGTAATTTTAACTGGCTGAGGTTCGGGTGGCTGAACCTAGGTTCGGTCGCCCGAACAGACACAGTAATAAAAGTTATTTAAATGAGTTCGGTCACCCGTGTCATGCTTTGGCAGCCCAAATCAAAGTCAGTTGCATTGCTTTGTGACTTCAGGTGTCCGGTCTAATGTTCGGTGGCCCGAACTCCTGTGTTTGGTCGCCTAGGGTCCCTTTTGAACTAAAATGATCGGTCGCCCAAGTTGGTGAACTGTCCCTTTCGAGGGGTTCGGGCGCCCGTGGGAAGTACGCACAAAAAGGTTCAGCAGCCCGAGAGCCTAAGTCAACTGTTGACTTATCAACAGTTTGGGCGCCCGAGGAGTTTTGAACTCCCGGGGTTCAGTCGCCCAAGCTCTCCCAATTTCCCTAACTATGTTCAATTTCAGCACAGATTTAAACAATCCTATATATTATAGTATATGTGTGTGAGTGTCGGAACCTAAAGTCTTATTATGACCTTATTGAGCTTACCATATATACAACATGCATGTTGTGCAGGTAAGGTAAATAAAGACCACATCCTAAGTTACTATTACATACCCATATTACGAATATTGAATTTACAATAACAAATATAAAAGGTCTTTATGGTCTTTTAGTTGCTTCAAGTGTCCTTCCTTGGAATGTTCATTTAGCCCTGCACAAACACTTGACAATTATCAAATACCTGAGTATTTGTCATTATCAAAACCAGGTGCAACCTATAAGGTGAAAAAGAATGGCTCCAACAGAGTTGAAGGAATTAAAGGAGCAGTTGCAGGATGTTTATGGTGTGACCCTTACACTTAGAGTTTCTTAAACAAAGGAAGAAAAACATAAGAAGGACTGCACAGCAGGGACTCGTTGACGAGTGCCCTATCCTTGTCAACTAGGATATCTCGAAAGGCCCAAAAGTTCAGAGATCACCGAGAGCAGGAAAATGGACTCGTCAACGAATGCCATGTTCTCATCAATGAGTGTCCTTGTTCTCGTTGACGAACACATCTTCTCGTCAACGAGAGCGCCTGGGCTGCGAGAAGAAATTTGAATTTCGAATTTGAACGTTGGGGTGGTTGGGATATTGGAGGGAAACCTCTGAGGGACTTCTATATATGTACTTCTAAATGTATTTGTACATAGAGATCATTGTAAAACTTGTGTATTGTGGTGTTTCACATTGCAGTGAATAGTGAATGCCATTTGCTTTCATTCTTTTGTTATCGGTTGTTGTTCTCTCATTCATATTGGCTAAGTGTTATTGAGACTTGGAGTTTCTTTTGTTTCTACATCTTCCATTGTGTGTGTTTCCTATCCCTAATTTTACAACAAATTGGTATCAGAGCGATTGTTGTCATGACATTGGGATCATCTTCTGCAAGATTTGACATCCTTAAATTCGATGGAACCGAAAACTTTGGTTTATGGCAGAGGAGAGTGAAGGACATTCTTGCGCAACAAGGAATGACTAAGGCTCTACTTGACACTCAATCGGAATGAATGGATGAGGCAACATGGGTAGATTTGAAAGCTAAGGCCGCTTCTACGATACACTTATGTTTGGCTGATGAAGTACTCTATCGAGTGATGGAAGAGGATTCTCCAGCGGCTATATGGCGAAAGTTAGAGAGTTGGTACATGTCCAAATCTCTCACTAATAAACTTTTTCTTAAGCAACGTTTGTATTGGCTTAAGATGGTTGAAGGATCAAGATTGGATCAACACATTAGTGCTTTTAATCAAATCATTAGTGATTTGATGAGGGTTGATGTCAAGTTTGATGAGGATGATAAGGCTTTGAAGTATTTAAATTCCTTGTTGTCAACTCATACCTATGAAAACCTTGTGATCACTTTTACGTGGGGAAAGGAGACTCTTGATCTATAAGAGGTAACAAGTGTCTTGTTGAAAATATGTGATGAAGGAGAAGGACTTGTGTTAAAGGGTAGTAACTATCGTGGCAAAGGAAAGTTTAAAGGTGGGTCCAATCAGAATCTTGAAATCAATCCAACAAGAAGAAGGAAATTGGGTATTATAAATACAGTAAAAAGGGGCATGCGAAACCAGAGTGTTTGGATTGGAAGAAGGGAAATTCTGAGAAACATGAAGGTGTTTCAAAATTTGTGAATGTTGTTCAAGAAGGAAATTCAGCATGCAGTGATGGTGATGTTCTATTAGTTTCAGCGGGGTCGGATAATCTAATGGACTCTTGGATACTTGACTCGACATATTTTTATCACATGACTCCGAATAAGGAGTGGTTCAACACTTACAGGTTAGTAAATTCTAGATCAGTTCTTATGGGTAACGATGCTTCTTGCAAGATCATTGGCATAGGAAATTTAACAATAAAAATGTTTGATGGTACTATGAGAACGTTGTGTAACGTAAGACATATACTAGAGTTGAGGAAGAGTTTGATATCACTCGATACCTTAGATTGTAATGGCTTTAATTACAAGTCCAAATGTAGAGTCCTGGTGTTAAGGAAAGGTAATCTGACTGCAATGAAAGGGCAGAAACTAGATGAGAATATCTACACGTTGCAGGGAACTACCGTTGTAGGTGGAGTTGCAGCCGTGGATGCTGAATCAGATGAGACCGTCTTGTGGCATATGCGCCTTGGGCATATTAGGGAACACGACATGAAGGAACTACACAAGAGGAAACTCTTGAAGGGCTTGAAATCATGTCAGCAAGAATTTTGTAATATTTGTGTTTTTGAAAAACAAAATAGGGCAAAATTCAGATCAACTACTCACAAAACAAAAGGTATTCTTGACTATGTGCATTCAGATGTTTGGAGCCCAATTAGAGTTGCATCAAAAGGTGAACATGTGTATTATGTAAGTTTCATTAATGATTACTCACGGAAAGTTTGGGTTTAATTCATATGTCACAAATCAGATACATTTGCCAAGTTAAGATTTAAAAGGCTGAAGTGGAGAACCAGACGGGGAGGAGAAATCAAATACTTGAGATCAGATAATGGGACTGAGTACGTTGATTCTTGGTTTATGGAGTTTTGTGCGGAGTAGGGCATTAAGAGGCACTTTACAATTCTTCAGACACCTTAACAAAATGGTATGGTCGAATGAATGAACCGAACTTTTGCTGATAAGGCTCAGTGTCTCGGATTAAATGTAGGGCTACCGAAGAATTTCTGGGCCAAGGCAATTAGTGTGGCTTGTTTTCTGGTAAACATATTGAAAACTAAGGTGTAGTCCCAAGAGGGGGGGGTGAATTGGATTTAAAAATTTTCTTTTAATTCTTTTCAAGAATCCTTAATTTCTTTTTCTTCTTTTAATGAATTCTTTACTTCTTGTTGATTTATTAAAATAATAAATACTTAAAACCAAAATTCAATCCACAACCAATAAAGTACTTAACCAATCAATCAACCAATGAATTTTCCAATCATGCACAATATTCAAACTAAAATAGAAGATTCAGCTTGTGTTTGTTTGCAGCCCTATAGTTAATGAATTTGATTTCTTAAAATGAGGTGTAATATAAAATCCAATACTCTTTCCAAAACTTTAGACTTTAAATAAACTTTCAGTTTAAAGAGTCTTTGAGTGTTTCACCAATCAACGTACTCCATTACGGTTTCCATAAAAAATGGATCAACCCACGTACTCCCTTTTGGTTTCCGCAATCCCAAAAACAAATTAAACTTAAGTTTACGTAATATCAAATCCACATAGTGTTTATGATTAAGGAATTTAAAACATCCATGCAATTTATACATATGCTGAAAATAAAGAGTAAGGGAAAGAGAGAGTGAGACCATGGTTTTTATGAGGTTCGGTTTATACCCAGCCATGTCCTCACCTTTGGCAAATCACCAAAGGATTCACTAAAACCAGTTCCTTTGTCGGGCGTAACAACACCAGTTACACACTCCTTTGATTAGGCTAGAGTCTGCCTCTCCAAACGATATACCCTCGTTCGGTCACTCCTTCAATTAGGCTAGAGCAGCATATCTCTAAGCAATATCCCCTCGCTTAGCCAATGATCCAACAATCCTGAAATCATCACAATCTACAAGAGATACAACAAATAGATGTGTACAAAGAGTGCTCTCACAAAGAGTTTATTAGTACAAGTTAAATCTATATACTTCAATCAAATTCACAATAAGAAATACAATCGAAGCTCAAAAAAAGATTTCATCAAGTTTTTCTTCTAGATGAGAATCAACAATTCAGAAACATAGAGAAGGATTGATCAGTTGCTTCCAAAAAATCTCAACAATTCAGATGTGCAAAGATGAGAGCATGAGAGCTTTTAAGAGTAGAGGAGTTTCAACTTTGACAATTGATTTTCAATTGTTTGGTATAATTTAATTTTCCAAACCATGTATTTATAGAGTGAGTTTCCTTATCTCCCAATTTTCTTGGAGTGTCCCCCAAGTTTTTATAACATTTAGATTTAAAAAACTAATTTTTAGAATTTTTCCCTTAAAGTTCAAAATTTAAATTTTCGTAGGGTCAGTTGGCTGACCAGATGATTGGGTGGGTGTTTATACAAGGTCAGCTGGCTGGACAGGTGACTGAAACCTTTCTGTCTCCCAAAAATTAATCTATTAACTGGTCAGGCGACTGATTGAACACAGGTCATTCTGGTCAGTTGGCTAACCAGACAATTTGCTGAGTTGTTGACATCTTCGACCCCATTTCAGTATTTTGGTCATAACTTTTTATATACAACTCCAAATTAGTTGATCGTGGTACAACGGAAAGCTAAGATAAAATCCTACAACTTTCATGTTGAACATTTTTTAAAATAATGAGTTTTTGATAGAGAAAAATTCCCATCAATGCAGATGTAGAAAAATTAACAGAATTTGGAAAAATCCTATTTTAGTGCTTTTCATTCCAAAAACAATTTTAACCTTTTTGAAATATCTTTAGACCTTATAAAAATATTTTTCAAGTATTTTAAAAAGTATCTAGGTCCAAGTAATTATCCTAAGAGTTTCTTGTATCCATATTGAAATCGAATGAAGTAGCTACATAAAGACTTCTTAGATTTTTTGACATTTTTAAACACTTAAGTCTTCATGCTTTGTCTTGGCCCTTTCTTGAAGCTTTAATATCAATTTCATCCTCTCATAGTTGTCAAACTTTAATGTATCATCCATGCCTTTAAGTATTCTTTAAGCTTCATATGATCATGTTCCTTTAAAATATAAGCTTCAATTGATCCTTGTGAGTACTTGACCTTGGTTTCACATATGTGAGATATGAATAATTCATGATACCAAAAAAAAATTAGGGAGAAACAAAATACAAGTTATAAGTCATAATACTCCCCCTAAATTTAATACATTCAGATTTGATACCAATTATGTTTTCTAAATTTATCGTCCATGTTTCAAACATTTGATGTATATGCTTATGGATATCAAATACCAATATCATATCAATTTCATAATTTACTTATGAATATAATTATTCTTGTCATGCTCAAATACCAATTTATATATTCATGGATACTAATACACTTTATAGTTACCAATGTTAATGTCACATTATGCACAACTCATGAGTACTCTATTATTTAGATTCAAATTTATCCATTTATCCATGTGATCCATCATAAGAATACATGGCCAAGAATTTATCAATTTATATCAAAATTCATGTTTCTAAATCATGCTTCATAACTTTATGCTCAAATTTTCAAAATATAGTGAGTCATAAATTATCAATATTTTCATTGTCTTTAAAAATTTCAAGATACCAAATTTAAGATGTACACATGTATTATATTGCATTCATATAAGCATGAAGTAAATCATATCATGTGCTTTGTACTATACTTTTTCTTAGATTGTTCTTATGTTGCTCAAGTATTTTATTTCAAACTTGTTTAACAGTTTTTCCTTCAGTCAGTTGGCTGAGCTTCTGTACAGTCGGCTGACCTATACTTTCTCTTTAAAGGTTTTGTTCAGTCAGTCGGCTGATCGTATGGTTAGTCAGCTGACAATTCTTCTGCCAAGCTTTCTTCTTTATCAATAAGCTCTATTTACTTTAGATTTTCTTTTCATTTGATTTCATTTAAATATCCAAACTTAATGTATCCTAATTTCTATTTTATGCCTTATATGATTCATTCATTGATTTGAGGCCAACAATTTTCATGAGTTTCAATAAGATAAGCTTGAATAATTTTATCCTTATTCTATATTTGTATGATGTTTCCATAAATTTAATATCAATTGAAGTTGAAGAATTTAGTATTTCATTTTTGGTACCCATATTTTCTTGGGTCTGGATGGTTTAACAAGGGATGTTTCTTTAATTCTCCAAACTTGTTTAGTCTTCACACTGTTTCTTTTAAATGGACATTCAAACTTTATATGTCCCTTTTTCTTACATTAATAGCATATGGTGTTAATGTAGGCATTAGAAGATGTGCGAGCATAATCTTTGGATACTTTTGAAAAATAACCCATGTAAAGATTCTTTTTCTTTTTATTTTCAACCCCATTAAATCCAATGTCTTCTTTGTTTAAGGTCATCCTTTGTGAGCCTATCATTTTGTCAAAGTTTTTCTTACCTTTCGTGTAGTTGTAAATGATCTTTTCTTTATCTTCAATTTGATTTTGAGGTCATTTATCTCAATATCTTTCTTGTCATCAACCTTCTTTTGTGATTTCTCTAATTCTTCAGATAATTTTCTGATTTTATCCTCTAGTTCAAAAATATATATGTCTTTCTCATATTCCATGTGGGATAGGGATTGAAGATCTTCTATCATCTTTTCATTCTTGCTTTCTAATTTCTTGATTTTCAAGTGTTTTTCTTTTCAGCAAGATTTTTAGCTTCTAATTCTTTTATCACAGCTTTATACTTATTTTCTATTTTCTTGAGTTTTGAATCTTTATCATTTTCAGTAATCTTAATTGATTCTAGCTCTTTCATCATTCCATCATTCTTGTTTTTTAATGATGTATTTTGTTTAGTTACTTGATTAGCATCTTATGTACTTTGAATAAATCAATTTGAAGTTTTTCATAAGATGGCATGCTCTCATCATTTGATTCATCACTACTATAACCATTAACTGATTTGGATGAGGAGTTTCCCTCATCGTCCCATGCCATAAAGCAAGTGTAAGCAACCTCTTGGTAACTTGATTCACATTCCAAACTACTTGTACTATCCCAAGTAGTGGCTTTCATGGCCTTTTTCTTTTTCTTTTTAGAGTTTTTCTTAAGTAGTGGACATTATGGTTTTATATGTCCAGCTTTGTTGCAATTACAACATGTGGGAATTTTATTCTTTGATTTCTTTATATTGGTTTCTTCTTCATCTGATTTAGAGTTTTGGATTCTTCTTTTGAATTTGTTCTTCCTTCTTAGTATTCTTGCAAGTTTCTTAGATATGAAGGCTGGTTCATCTTCATCCATCTCTTCTTCATTACTAGAGTTCTTTTTTGAAGCTTTGAATGCTATAGATTCTTGAGCTTTGATTTTACCATTCCTTTCATTCATTGACATTTCATATGTCAGTAGAGAACCTATTAGTTCATCTAAAGAAGTGGTTTTAAGGTTCCTACATTACGTTATTGCAGTGGCCTTTGGTTCCTATATGGGTGGCAGCCCTTTAAGAATTTTTCTTATCATCTTATAGGTAGTGTAGGTTTTTCCTAAGGCATTTAGGAAATTTATTATGTGAGTGAACCTAGTGTACATGCTAGTTATAGATTCATCTGGGTTCATCTTAAAAGCTTCATATTCGCTTGTAAGCATATCAATCCTATTATCCCTAACATCTATAGTGCCTTCATAGGTTACCTCAAGTTTGTCTCATATTTCCTTGGCTGATTTTGTAAGCCATGACTCTATTGAATTCATTCATATCTAAAGCACAATATAAAGCATTCATAGCACTAGAATTAACTTGCAGCATTTTGTGATCAATTTTAGTGATGTACTTTTTCTCCTTAGGGACTTGTTTTCCATGTACTAGTTTGGTAGGAATTAAATCACCATCCGTGACAACCTCTCAAGCTTTCCAATTCATAGTTTGAAGATATATTCTCATCCTTTGTTTCCAAAATGTGTAGTTTAAACCACAAAAGATGGGTGGCCGAGTTGAGGATTGACTCTCTCCGAAGGGAGCTACTCCTATGTGTAGATCTTTCTATAACTACTGGTTAAGATTTGTTATAACCCCTCTTTGATACCAATTGAAAACTAAGGTGTAGTCCCAAGAGGGGGAGTGAATTGGATTTAAAAATTTTCTTTTTATTCTTTTCAAGAATCCTTAACTTCTTTTTCTTCTTTTAATGAATTCTTTACTTCTTGTCGATTTATTAAAATAATAAATACTTAAAACCAAAATTCAATCTACAACCAACAAAGTACTTAACCAATCAATCAACCAATTAATTTTCCAGTCATGCACAATATTCAAACTAAGATAGAAGATTCAGCTTGAGTTTGTTTGTAGCCCTGTAGTTAATGAATTTGCTTTCTTAAAATGAGGTGCAATATAAAATCCAATACTCTTTCCAAAAACTTTAGACTTTAAATAAACTTTCAGATTAAAAAGTCTTTGAGTGTTTCACTAATCAACGTACTCCCTTACGGTTTCCGCAAAAAATTAATCAACCAACGTACTCCCGTTCGGTTTCCGCAATCTCAAAAACAAATTAAACTTAAGTTTACTTAATATCAAATCCACGTAGTGTTTATGATTAAGGAATTTAAAACATACACAGTTTATATATATGCTGAAAATAAAGAGCAAAAGAAAGAGAGAGTGAGACCACGGTTTTTACGAGGTTTGGCTTATACCCAGCCTACATCCTCACCTTTGGAAAATCACCAAAGGATTCACTAAAACCAGTTCCTTTGCTGGGCGGAACAACACCGTTTACACACTCCTTTGATTAGGCTAGAGTCTGCCTCTCCAAACAATATACCCTCGTTCAGTCACTCCTTCAATTAGGCTAGAGCAGCACATCTCTAAGCGATATCCCCTCACTTAGCCAACAATCCAACAATCCTGAATTCGTCATAATCTACAAGAGACACAACAAATAGATGTGTACAAAGAGTGGTCTCACAAAGAGCTAATTAGTACAAGTTAAATCTATATACTTCAATCAAATTCATAATACGAAATATAATTGAAGCTCAAAAAAAGATTTCACCAAATTTTCCTTCTAGATGAGAATCAACAATTCAAAAACACAGAGAAGGATTGATCAGTTGCTTCCAAAAAATCTTAGCAATTCAGATGTGCAAAGAGAAGAACATGAGAGCTTTTAAGAGTATGAGAGTTTCAGCTTTGAGAATAGATTTTCAATTGGTATCATAAATTTTCAATTTGAGTTTGGTATTAAAAATTCAAAATTTTAATTGGAATTAGAATTAATGAAAATCTAAATTGCTATCATATACTTGATATGCATGATTAATATTCATATGCTAAAAAATATGATTTATTTTGTTTATATCATACTCTTTTTGATTGATGTCAAAAGGGGGAGAAGTTTTGAGCAAAAATTGAAAATTGAGTTTTGTATTGAAATATTTTGAAATTTTGAAGCATGACTTATATTTCAAAAGGGAGAGAAGTATTTGACAAAGGGGAGAAGTACATGACATTTAATGACCTTGAAATTGGTATTAATATGCATGATATTGAATGATTTTAAAATTGGTGTTGATAGTAATCTTGATCTTACAAATATGTTGAAGATATGCTTATTGAAAGGGGGAATATTTTTAAGGCTTACTAATATTTTTACTCATTGTTTGTCATTATCAAAAAGGGGAAGATTATTGGCTATGTGAGATCTGAAATATCATCACTCAACCAAATATGTTAAGTTTCACTTGTTTGTTAGCATCAAAATATGATGTTAAGCCTTGTAAGGCCAACATAGATACCAAGAGCATCACTAGAGGGTAAAATGGCGAAAGAGACATGGACAGGAAATGCAATAGACTATTCTGAATTGAAAGTATTCGGGTGTCTAGCCTATGTCCACGTGTCTAATGAGGAGAGGTCTAAGCTTGACCCGAAGTCTCATCGTTGCATTTTTTTGGGGTATCCAATGGATATAAAGGGGTACAAGCTATGAGACCTAGTGGCAAATAAGGTGGTGATCAGTAGGGATGTAGGCTTTGATGAGAAGGCTATGGTGAAGCGTACTCGAGAATGTGATGAACAGAAACAAAAGCCAGAAAGTTGGGGTAGTGATGAACATGTCGTGCAGGTGGAGTTGGAAGCTCAGGGCAACAGAAATGATCTTGGTCTCGTGGTTGCAGGGAGCTCTAGCTTAGGAAACCAGCGAGTTGACGATCTTCCCATATGGAGATCCAGACGCACGATTAGGTTTTCACCAAGATATGGGTTTGGAGAGTTAGTGTCTTATGCTTTTCTAATCAATTGCAATGATCCAACTACCTTTCAAGAGGCAGTGCACGGCCAGGAGAAAGGTAGATGGATGGGAGCAATGATTGAGGAAATGGAGTCACTACATAAAAATCAAACTTGGGAGTTGGTGAAGCTTCCAAATGGGAAGAGACCGATTGGGTGCAAATGGGTGAACAAAATGAATGAGGCAATATTAGAAAATGAAGGTGAGAAGTTCAAGGCACGATTGGTGGCAAAATGATACTCATAGAAGGAGAGGATAGGTTATAATGAGATCTTTTCTCCAGTGGTCCAACATACTTCTATCAGAATTGTGTTGGGGTTGGTAGCTTATTATGATCTTTACTTAGAACAAATGGATGTGAAGACGGCGTTTCTTCACGGTGATTTGGAGGAACAAATCTACATGGTACAGTCGGAGGGATTCATTGAATCAGAAAAAGAAAATTTAGTTTGTAGGTTGAAGAAATCTTTTTATGGGCTGAAACAGTCTCCAAGGTAATGGTATAAACGATTTGATTCCTACATGATCAAAATTGGCTACAAAAGGTGTGAGTATAACTGCTGCGTATATGTGAACAAACTTGATGATGACTCGCTTATTTTCTTGTTATTGTATCTCGATGATATGTTGATAGCTGCAAAATGTTTAACTGAGGTGAATCAGGTAAAGGACCTGTTGCATAAGGAATTTGACATGAAAGATCTTGGTTCAACCAAGAAAATACTTGGGATGGAGATTCGTCGAGACGGGACTATAGGGAGATTATGGCTATCTCAAGGTGGTTATGTGCGTAAGGTGTTGGAAAGGTTTAGCATGGTTGATACAAGACTGGTAAGTACACCTCTAGAGAATCATTTTAAGTTGTTTACTGCAGATTGCCCAAGTACGAATGAGGAAATCCGAGACATGTCAAAGGTCCCCTATTGTAAGAACCCGACCCGAGATAAGTGTATTAAATAAATGAGAAAAGAGAAGGAAAATTTAGATGGTAATAATCTATAGGGCTTGTCGACAAGGCTTCCTTGTTCATCGATGAGGTTCCTTATGCAGCTCGGCGACGAGGATTAGTGGTTCGTCGACGAGGAGATGCCAAGAGATTTTGAGAAATTTTGAAATCTCAGGCTCATCGATGAGGCCACCTTGGTATCGACAAACTTCCTTCTTCGACTCGTCGACGAGGACGCCATCTCATTAACAAGGCTGGCTAGGTCAAAGGCTTGAAAATATCTTTTTTCACTTGCTTCATTGCTAAGAAACCAAAACTCTCTCTCTCTCTCTCTTTAGAACTCGGATACTCACTCTCTCTCTCTCTCTCTCTCTCTCTCTCTCTAGGATTTCGGGCCGCCTGTTGCCAGAATCGATGATCTGACTTTGCTACATGGATCAGGAGGAGAATCTCTACGTTTATAGCGGATCAGAACTTCATTTCGAGGCTTTTCGGGTTTTAACCCAAAATCAAGGTAAGGGTTCGATTTCAGTTTCATTTCAGTATATATGTAGTAGTAAGAATTGTAGTGAAGTATAGTTCTTGGATGTTTAGGTTTTGGGAACTCGGTTCATAGTTTTGGAGCCGTAGAGTTCGTATTTTGGGTATTCGGGGAAAGTTAAGGGGATTCTATTTATATTAGTTATTTTTGAAATTAGAATCGGTAAATATGTAGTTTACGATTGTATGTATGTTTTGGCTACCTATTCGGGAAAATCTATTGGGTGAAAATGCGGGATTTTTGGGTTATTGTTTTGGGAAAAATTGGGGGTTTCGGGTATCATCTCTATTTCTACTGGAAAATCATATGTTGTATAAAACTATAGTATTGAGATGACCACACCTGTATTTGTATTAAACTATATTTTTTGAATTAAAGACGATATGATTTGTTGTATACTAGAATAAGTGTGGAATGAACTGTTGTATGTAAAATGTTCTAGATTTTGTAAAACAGGTAGGGGCGGCTAATTACCGAACGCTGATAAGTATATGAACATGAGTTCCAAAATTGTTCCAAGTTTTGTAAATTAGCTAGGGGCGGCTAATTATCGTACGTTGACGCCATGTCTCGGCTAATTATTGTGGGCAAGAGTGTCCAGCTTTATATCTGAGGGTGTGAAATATCACCTGTTTGTTTTGGCCGATCACCGATGGGTGTGAGTGGACACCGTATTAGCATGATATCACTGTGAGGCTTCAGTTATCGCAGGGTATCGGGTGTTTGAGTGTGACGACACTAACCGTATATTTGGTATCGTATGTACTGGAACTGGATTGTGAAAATACTGGAACTGTATCGTGTTATGTTTTATGTTGAAATGACACTTGTATACCACACACTGATATAACCTGTTTTCTTCCTTACTGAGAGGTGTCTCACCCCGAATATACAAATGTTTTTCAGGTGCTTCGGGTAGCCCAAACTAGCATCCTATCCTTCAGGACCGTAGGTGTCAGTTAGCTACGTAGAGTATTTATGTAAGTACGGATTCTATAACTGGGTTGTCATTATTGGGTTTTGTAGACACCTGGGGTATGTATGGTATTTTGGAATGTAGATTCTAGTTATGCATAGACTCTGGTATAGTACGTTGTATGGTATGATGTATGTATAGAAAGAACATTTTCGTTGTGTATTTGATGTGTATGGATATGTATGTGATTGTGTATAGGGTTTACGTATACCCCACGGGATCGGACCCTCATCCAGTATAGTATCATGTGCATTTTAAATGATACAGAGATAGGTTAGGTTACTAAAATCACATATGGGACCCATCCGAGGGTTAGGGGCGTGATAGCTTGGTATCAAAGTAAAACCAGGTTGTTAGGTCTTATAAACTTGGTTAGGTGTAGATATGTGTACATACCAGAGTATAGGATGTAGGAAATGGGTAGAGTAGGTCGAGGGTTGTTTTATTACTAGACGGGGACTCATTGGCTGTGTTCTATGTTTTTCCTGGAATGATGATTTCAGTAAAACCACGGCAAACCACTGATAGTTTTGTGGTTAGTGTGGTAGGACTGACTTGGACATGTAAGAGTAGTAGTTTACATGATTAGCTTTCAATGATTGTGTTAACTGTGTATGATATAGGAATTCTAATCGATTCCTATCCTATTTTCAGAATGGAGCCCAAGGATAACAACTTGGATAGTGGTTTCGAGGGGACTACGAGTGACGAGTCTCCTTTTGTGCCTCGAGGTTTGACGAGGCAGGTTATGCGGGAGAACGGGCATAGTGTTAGGAGACATGAGCGTTCTCCTACTGCCATGCCTTCATGCATCCTTTGACATTTACGGGAGGACCCGATCTGATAGTGGCAGAGAATTGGATGCAGAAGATCGAGAAGATATTGGAAGTTCTGCACTGCACTAATCAGCAGAAGGTTCTCTATTCTACCTTTCAGCTGGCAGGAGAAGTAGAAATATGGTGGATAGTTATGAGTCTACTTGAGAAGTAGAGAGCTAGTCCATCTAATATGACTTGGAGCCACTTCAAAGAGGTATTTTTCGAGAGATACTTCCTGGCTTCCACTCGTGATGTGAAAGCTGATGAGTTCTCAAGCCTGACTCAGGGAACCCTGATGGTGTAGAGATATGCTACCAGATATATTGAGTTATCTTGTTTCATGCCGTATTTGATCTCGAACGAGTATGAGAAGACTCGGAGGTTTGAGAAGGGTCTAAGGAAGGACATTCGTAGGCTTGTGGGGATACTACAGATTCGTAAGTTTTCTGTTCTGGTGGATAAAGTCGTTATAGTCAAGGCTGACCTTCAGGGGGATGAGATGGTATAGGAGCAAAGAAAATACCAGTATCTTCTAGTTCTCAGGACTAGTCCTCAACAGGGACAGTGGAAGAAAAAGAATAACTATAGTTCGGGTTATCGCCAGAATACCGAACGATAGATTTCATAGGGGGATCCATCCTCCGCACCATGCGCCAAGTGTCGTAAATGGCATGATGGTGAATGCCAGCCGTTCTGGGGTAATTTCTACAACTGTGGCAAACCAGGCCACATATCTCAAAACTGTCAGGCACAGAGGAGTGATATGCCTGCACAGAGCCAGAATCGTGGAAGTAATCAGATGCCTCAGGGAAACTATCAGGCAAACACAACTCTGGCGAGGGTGTACTCCCTTACTCCAGCAGATGCTGAGCATGCGCTAAACATGGTGACAGGTACCATGTTATTGCTTTCGAATAACTCTGTTGTTTTATTTGATTCGGGAGCAACCCATTCGTTTATATCTGCTAGTTTTGTGAAATTGTGTGGCATTGAAACCCAAATGATGGATGAATGGTTGTATGTGGCTACATCGACTAAGAGTATAGCGATTTGTAGTACAATGTTAGGAAACTGCCCAGAAGTTATTCAGGGAAGACTGCTACCAGGGAACCTAGTAGTGTACGACATGTGCGGATTTGACGTAATACTGGGGATGTATTGGCTATTCTCTAGTTATGCGGTGATTGGTTGTCATAGGAAGGTAGTAGTATTCAGACCTCCTAGGGAGCAAGAGTATGAGGTCATGGGATCATGTGTGCGTTCGACGCCACAGATTCTATCGGCTATACAGGTGAGAAGGTTACTCTTGGAGGGTTGTCAAGGGTACCCAGCTTGCGTGAAGGAACCACCTCGGGATGATTTGAAACTTGAAGATATCTAAGTGGTTAATGAATTCTCGGATGTATTCCCAGAAGACTTACCCGGTTTACCTCTTGATCAAGAGGTGGAGTTCGCTATTGAGTTGCTGTTAGGTAAGACACCGATCTCTAAAGCTCTATATTGGATGGCTCCATTTGAACTTAAAGAGTTGAAGGAGCAGTTGCAAGAACTATTGGACAAGGGCTTTATCTGACCTAGTGTTTCGCCCTGGGAAGCTCCAGTATTGTTCATAAAGAAGAAGGATGGGTAGATGCGAAAGTGCATTGATTACCACGAGATCAACAAGGTAACAGTGAAGAGCCGATACCTGTTGCCTCATATAGATAATCTATTTGACCAACTAGGGGAAACATAGGTCCTTTCGAAGATCGATCTACAGTCAGGGTATCATCAGGTGAGAGTTAGGACTAAGGATGTTTTAAAAACTACTTTCCTAACCAGATACGGTCACTACGAGTTTTTAGTCATGCCTTTCGGGTTGACTAACGCTCCGACAGTATTTATGGACCTAATGAACATGGTTTTCCATGAATTATGGATCAGTTTGTAGTGGTATTCATCGATGATATTTTGGTATACTTTAAGAGTTCAGAAGAGCATGGAAACCATCTGAGGTTGGTACTTTAGGTTCTGCGGGAGAAGAAATTGTATGCTAAGTTGAAGAAATGCGAGTTCTGGCTAAATCAGGTTGCATTTCTAGGCCATGTCATGTTGAAGGGTGGTATCTCAGTTGATCCTAATGAGATTGAAGCAGTGGTCGATTGGGTGACACCGAAGAGTGTACAGGATGTTTAGAGTTTCTTAGAACTGGCTGGGCATTATTGGCGGTTCGTGGAGGGATTCTCTAAGTTATCTGGCCCTCTAACACGGTTGATGAGGAAGTGTGTGAGGTTTGATTGGACTGACGAGTGCGAGCAGAGTTTCCAGGAGTTGAAACACTAACTGCTCATTGCTCTGATTTTAACCATCCCATTTAGGGACGGTGGTTTTGTGATTTACAGCGATGCATCGCTGAGGGGTTTGGGATGTGTGCTGATGCAACAGGGGAAAGTGATTGCTTATGCTTCTTGATAACTCAAGGAGTACAAGAAGAATTACCCTATGCATGATCTGGAGTTAGTGGCGGTAGTATATGCGTTGAAGATCTGGAGACACTACTTGTATGGTGAACAGTGTGAGATCTTCACGGACCACAAGAGCCTTAGATAGTTTTTCACTCAGAAGGAGTTGAACATGAGGTAGAGAAGGTGGCTTGAATTGGTTAAGGACTACAATTGCACCATTAGATATCACCCGGGGAAGGCTAACGTGGTAGCCGATGCGTTGAGTCGAAAGTCAAAGCATGCAGCAGTATCTACAGTTATAGTTCAGCATCATATCAGACGAGATCTGGAAAGTCTTGGCATGGAGTTGGTGGATGGTAATCATCAGGCACTCATTGCTAGCTTGGTGATCTAGCCAACATTATTGGAGAAAATTAAAGCTGAGCAGGCTAGTGATGTGGAGTTAGTTGAGACCGTGGAGAAAGTGCGGCAAGGGTTGGCTGCAGATTTTAACATCTTCGAAGGAGGTGTGTTGAGGTTTGGGACTAGACTGTGCGTTCCAAACGACGAGGGGATAAAAAGGACGATCCTGGAGGAAGCACATCGTTCTTTTATACTGTGCATCTGGTAGTACGAAGATGTATCGGGATTTGCACGAGTCCTTCTGGTGGAGTGGCATGAAACGGGAGATTGTTTGATTTGTGCAACAATGTTTAACGAGTCAGCAGGTAAAGGCTGAACATCAGAGGCCGGCGGGGCTATTATAGCCATTACGTATTTCAGAGTATAAATGGGAGCACATCTCCATGGACTTTGTCATCGGATTGTCACCAACACTACACGGGTAGAATGCCATCTAGGTAATTGTGGAAGAGTTTATAGGAAGCACTGAGGATGAAGCTTACATTCAGTACAGTGTTCCACCCCCAGACTGATGGACAGTTAGAGAGGACTATACAGATCTTGGAGGCTATGTTACATGCTTGTGTATTAGATTTCGGTGGTAGCAGGATTCAGTTTCTACCATTAGTGGAGTTTGCCTATAACAACAACTTCTAAGCTAGTATCGGGATGGCACCATTCAAGGCATTGCATGGTTAGAGGTGTCGGTCTCCTTTGTATTGGGATGAGGTCGGTCAACGACGGATATTGGGTCTCGAACTCATACAGCAGGCTTCTAAGAAGGTTGGTTTGATAAGGAATAGGATTAAATCAGCTTAGAGTCAGCAGAAGAGTTACGCGGATGTTCACCATTGTGAGTTGGAATTCGAGGTTGGGGGGTAAGATATTTTTTAGAATCACTCCGATGAAAGGGGTGATGAGATTCGAGAAGAAAGGCAAGTTGAGCCCTAGGTATATCGGACCATTCGAAGTACTGGAACGAGTGGGTCCGGTGGCCTACAGGATTGCATTACCCCCAACGCTCTCAAGGATCCACAATGTGTTTCACATATCCATGTTGAGGAGGTACGTGTCGGATTTGTCACACGTGATTAGTTACAAATCTTTGGAAATTGGGGATGCTTTGGCGTATAAGAAGATACCTGTTCAGATTATGAACCATAAAGTTCAGAAGCTGAGTACCAAGGAGATACCATTAGTGAAGGTACTGTGGCGGAATCATGCAGTTGAGGAAGCTTCTTGGGAGTTAGAGACGAAAATATGCCAGAAATATTTACAGTTGTTCTGAGAGGTAGTTTGGTAGCATGATCGGTATGGGTATGTATGTATGTATGTAACATTCTGCTATTGTAGTAACATTGTGTGGTTAGTCTTTAGGAGAGTTTGTAATATTGTGAGCTCCCGAGACAGTGTATGTATGTAACCACGGTATTCCTCCATCATAAGTGAGGATATGTATGTATTTGGGACGGGGCTGCTATGTGGGTGGCCTTCAGCTCTTTCTAGAGTTGGGTATGCATTGATTATATAATTGAGTGGTAAATAAGAGATTACAAATTTCAAGGAAGAAATTTTTGTAAGGAGGGGAGGTTGTAAGAACTCGGCCTGAGATAAGTGTATTAAATAAATGAGAAAAGAGAAGAAAAATTTAAACGGTAAAAATCTGTAAAGCTTGTCGACGAGGCTTCCTTGTTTGTCGATGAGGTCCCTTATGCGGCTCGACAACGAGGATCAGTGGTTCATCGATGAGGAGATGCCGAGAAATTTTGAGAAATTCTAAAATGTCAAGCTCATCGACAAGGCCACCTTGGCGTTGACGAACGTCCTTGTTAGGCTCGTTGACGAGGATGTCGTCTCGTCAACCAGGTTGGCCGGGTCAAAGGCTTATAAATATCTTTTTCACTTGCATCATTGCTAAGAAACCAAAACTCTCTCTTTCTCTCTTTCTCTCTCTCTCTCTCTCTCTCTCTCTCTCTCTCTCTCTCTCTCTCTCTAGAACTCGGATACTTACTCTCTTTCTCTTTAGGATTTTGGGCTGCCTGTTGCTGGAATCGACGATCTGACGTTGCTATGTGGATCAGGAGGAGAATCTCTACGTTTATAGCAGATCGGAAATTCATTTTGAGAATTTTCAGGTTTTGACCCAAAACCGAGGTAAGTGTTCGATTTCAGTTTCGTTTCAGTATATATGTAGTAGTAAAAATTGTTGTGAAGTATAGTTCTTGGATGTTTAGGTTTTGGGAAATCAGTTTGTAGTTTTGGAGCCGTAGAGTTCATATTTTGGGTATTCAGGAAAAGGTAAGGGGATTCTGTTTATATCAGTTATTTTTTAAATCGGAATCGGCAAACATCTAATTTACGATTGTATGTATGTTTGGCTACTTATTCGGGAAAATATATCGGGTGAAAATGTGGGATTTTCAGGTTATAATTTTGGGAAAAATTGGGGGTTTCGGGTATCATCTCTATTTCTTTTGGAAAATCGTATGTTGTATAAAATTGTAGTATTGAGATGACCGTACCTGTATTTGTATTAAACTGTATTTCTCGAATTGAAAATGATATGATTTGTTGTATAGTCAAATAAGTGTGGAATGAACTGTTGTATGTTAAATGTTCCAGATTTTGTAAAACAGGTAGGGGAGGCTAATTACCGAATGCTGATGAGTATATGAACATGAGTTCCAAAATTGTTCCAGGTTTTGTAAATTAGCTAGGGGCGGCTAATTATCGAACGCTGACGCCATGTCTCAACTAATTATCATGGGCAAGAGTGTCCGGCTCTATATCCGAGGGTGTGAAATATCACCTGTTTGTTTCGGCTAGTCACCGATGGGTGTGAGTAGACACTGTATCAGCATGATATCACTATGAGGCTTCGGTTATCGCAAGGTATCGAGTGCTTAAGTGTGACGACACTGACCGTATATTTGGTATTGTATGTACTAGAACTGGATTGTGAAAATACTAGAACTGTATCATGTTATGTTTTATATTGAAATAACACTTGTATACCACACACTGATATAACCTGCTTTCTTCCTTACCAAGAGGTTTCTCACCCCGAATATACAAATGTTTTTTAGGTCCTTTGGGTAGCCGAAAACTAGCATCCTAGCGTTTGAGAGCGTAGGTGTTAGTTAACTACGTAGAGTGTTTATATAAGTACAGATTCTGTAACTGGGTTGTCTTTATTGGGTTTTGTAGACACCTGGGGTATGTATGGTATTTTGGAATGTTGATTCTAGTTATGTATAGACTCTGGTATAGTACGTTGTATGGTATGATGTATGTATAGAAAGATCATTTCCACTGCGTATTTGATGTGTATGGTTATGTATGTGATTGTGTATAGGGTTTACGTATACGCCACGGGATCAGACCCTCATCTAGTATAGTATCATGTGTGTTTTAAATGATACAGAGACAGGTTAGGTTACTAGAATCACACCTGGGACCCATCCGCGAGTTCGGGGTGTGACACCTATGGTAGTGCTGTAGGGAGTTTGATGGTTGCCATGGTATGTACGAGACCAGATTTGGCACATGATGTAAGTGTGGTAAGCAAGTTTCTTTCTAATCTAGGAAGACAACATTAGGAAGCTGTAAAATGAATACTTAGATACTTGTGGGGTACATTAGATTATGGCATCATGTTCAGCAAGCAACAGGGTTGTCCTTCAGTTATGGGGTTTGTAGATGCAGATTATGCTGGAGATATGGATGACAAACGGTCTACAATGGGATATGTTTTTACTCTTGTAGGAGGACCGGTAGGTTGGAGATCCATGGTTTAGTCTCTGGTAGCATTGTCCACGACTAAAGCGGAGTATATGGCAGTCGCCAAAGCTGCAAAGGAAGCCTTATGGCGTACCTGTTTAGTCAGAGAGCTGGGATTACAACAATATGGAGTGGTGCTGTATTGTGATAGTTAGAGTGTCATTTACTTGGCAAAGAATTAGGTATACCATGCTAGAACCAAGCACTTTGATGTGAGGTTCCATAGAGTTCAGGAATTAATTGCTTCAAGTGAACTTGTGTTAGAGAAGGTTCACCCTTTTGAAAATGCAGTGGATATTCTAATGAAATCGGTTACTTTTGAAAAGTTCAAACATTGCTTGGACTTACTCCATGTCTCCAAGTAATAGGAGGGAGATGAACCCAACCTAGTTGTTAACTTTTTGAGTCCGATCTCTATTTTGATGCTGACAAACCACCAGTGTCTTATGTGTGTATTTAGTGTTTGAACAGATAACATTTCAGAACACACACATAAGGAGACTTAAAATGGAAGGCAGAAGAAACTCGAAGAACATGTACATCATCTGGCACATTCCAAGGAAGTCACAAGAGTAAAGAAGATTGAAGATATTTAAATTTCAGTTGTACTGCATTTAGTTTTTCTATTTGGTGTGTAATAATGCATTGCATGCATGGTATGAATGAAAGCTCAATAATGATCATAGAATGACCTTAGGAATCACCTTTGGTTGACCAACGTCAAATTTTTTGGGTTAACCCAAGGCCCTAGATTGATCTTAGTTCACTTCATGAAAAATCCCCTCAAGTCTAATTGCAAGCATATACAAATAGGGATAAAATCATATAAGGTCAAAAGAAGAGGAAATTTTTTTCAAAGGGCTTTGGGCGATCGAACCTTGGCATTATAAATACCTCGGTTGATTGAACCAGCCTAAAGTCAAACTGTTGACTATGGCTCAGGTGATCGAACTGATTTTGTGCATATTGTCCATGGTCGATTGAACATGAAAGTTCACTTTTTCCATTGTCCCCGGGTGACTGAACTTGTAGTTCAAAATAGGTTCGAGCAACCGAATTGTGACGTTTGGCAACCTGAACCATGGACCAAGCACCCGAAATCATGAAGGTTGGGAAATTGCCCTGAGATTCAGCCAACTGGACTCTCCTCAGCCACCCGAAACCTGGAACAGACTTGTGTCTGTTCAGGCGATCGGCCCTATGGACCGGGCGACCAAATCTCTCGGGTTGGTTTATTTTTATTGTGTTAAACCAGGGTTAATTTTAATTAACCTTCATTAATATTTTCTAAAATTCCATCTATGTCTCCCAACGGTCATAATTTTATGAATGTCTATATATATTAGTTCATTTGGAAAGATTAATGAGAGATTAGCAAATATCATTAGCCAAAATGCTCTGAATTTCCAAATACTCACATAGCTAAAAATCCCTTTCTTACCCATCCTACTTGCTAAAATCTTTTGGTAAGAGTATTATTGAGATTGCTCATATTAGCATACACTCTCATCATATTTGTTTGATATTGATTTTACTGAGAGTATGCTTGAGAGTTCCCTTGTGATTTAATTCGTAAGTCTTCATTGGGAATAACTCTCAAAGGCTTGTGAGTCTTGCATTTGTGTTGCAAGATTCTTAAGCTTGTTTTTTGTGCTTTTGTGAAATACTTTTCAAACAAATTTGATTTCAAATATCTCCTATATTTTATACGTGATATTTTTTCTAGAGATATTTGAGTATGCTCTTGAGATCATTGAGGTTATGGCTTGCGATTGACATACATATTTTTAACTCAAAGATGTATTCACACCACTCTCACATATAAATTGTTATTGTTGCATATAACTGAGAGTTGGCATTTAGACGTCACTGAGCTTATACAGCCATATCATATTGAAGTGTAATTGATTATGCATATTGGTACATATCTGCTTGTTAGAGAAGCACGTATTTTGTACACGAAATTTAAATTGAATATCTATTGATTCCAGGCATGACCTAAAGGGGTAATAATCTAGCAAGGAAGGATTGTATGTAAAGGTTGAGGTCAGCCCTAGTAATTTGACCTAGTTGTAACCGGTGCCGCTCCACCCGTTAAGTGAGCCGTAGTGGAATCATTGGGCTTACGAGCTAGAGGCGGGAATGTAGGCAGTATTGGTCGAACTCCGATAACATATCATGTGTCTACTTTAATTTCCAACACTTTATATTTCTGCACATGTATGTTATATTTAATATATTGTGAATGCCACGCATAATTTAATTTCCATATATCATTATCTAGGCAATTGGTATATGATTAGAAATACCCTAGGTTGTGTACTACTGATATCTGGTTAAACTTAGGAAGAAGTTTTTAAAATTCCAATTCACCCCCCTCTTGGGAATACACCAATTCCAACAGTAGCATTTTTAAAGTTCGAGGTAGAGCAACAAAACATGTTTTTCGGGATTCTCCTAAGGGGCGAATAATCGTCAAGGTGGAGATTGTTGTTTATGGTGTGGCTCTTATACTTAGAGTTTTTTAAACAAAGGAAGAAAAACATAAGAAGGGTTGCACAGTAGGAACTCATCGACGGGTGCCCTGTCCTTGTCGACGAGGAGATCCCGAGAGGCCCAAAAATTCATAGATTCTGAGATATCAAGAGTAGGAAAATGGGCTCGTCGATGAATGCCCTATTCTTGTTGATAAGTGTCCTTCTTGTTTTCGTCAACGAACCCGTCTTCACATCGATGAGAATGCATGGGCTACGAGAAGAAGTTTGAATTTTGAATTTGAATGTTGGGGTGGTTGGGTTATTAGAGGGAAACCTTCGAGGGACTTCTATATATGTACTTTTGAACGTATTTGTACATAGAGATCATTCTAAAACTTGTGTATTGTGGTGTTTCACATATTGAATGTCATTTTCTTTCATTCTTGTGTTATTGGTTGTTATTCTCTCATTCATATTGGTTAAGTGTTATTGAGACTTGGAGTTTCTTTTGTTTCTACATCTTCCATTGTGTGTGTCCTATACCCGATTTTTACAACACAAGAATTACTAAACAATGAATTCATCAGACCTAGCGTGTCACCCTAGGGAGCACTAGTGCTTTTTGTGAAAAATAAAGACGAGTCGATGAGGATGTGTATCGACTACCAGGAAATAAATAAAATAACGATTAAGAATAAATACCCGCTACCCCAAATTGATGGTTTGTTTGACTAACTCCAAGGAACACATGTCTATTCTAATATCAATCTGCATATCATCAGGTGAAAGTCAAATCAGAGGACGTTCCAAAGATAGCTTTCCGAACCAGGTGTGGTCACTATGAGTTCTTAGTTATGCCTTTCGAACTGACAAATGCTCCTGCTGCATTTATAGACCTGATGAACAAGGTCTTCCATGAATATCTAGATTAGTTTGTGGTGGTGTTTATTGATAATATTTTGATCTATTCGAGAAGTCCCAAGGAGCATGAGACTCATTTGAGGTTGGTACTCCAGGTGGTACGGGAAAATAAATTTTATGCTAAATTCAGGAAATGTGAATTTCGACTAGAGAAAGTTACATTCCTTGGACATGTGATATCCAAGGATGGTTTTCTTGTAGACCCGAGTAAGATAGAGGTGGTAATGGAGTGCGCAAGACCGAAGACTGTTCAGGAGGTTAGGAGTTTCTTGAGTTTGGTAGGATACTATCGTCGGTTCATGGAAGGATTTTCTAAACTATCGGGTCCTCTGACATAGTTGACGAGGAAAAATGTAAAGTATGAGTGGACTGATGATTGTGAACAGAATTTTCAAGAATTGAAGCAATGACTCGTCACTGCTCCGGTTTTAACTATCCCATCAAGTGATGATGTGTTTGTGATTTACAATGATGCGTCTCAGAAAGGGTTTGGGTGTGTTTTGATGCAACAGGGGAAGGTCATGGCATACGCTTCTCGGCAACTCAAAGAGTATGAGAAAAATTATCCGACGCATGATTTGGAGTTGGTAGCAGTGGTGTATGTATTAAAAATCTGGAGGCACTACGTGTACGGTGGAATAATATGAAAAGAGAAATTTCCCGATTCGTGGAGCAGTGCCTGACATGTCAGTAAGTAAAGGTTGAGCATCAGAGACCACCAGGACTGTTGCAATCACTTCACATTCCTGAGTGGAAGTGGGAGCACATTTCCATGGACTTCGTCACAGGGTTACCATTGGCACTTTATGGGCAAGACGCTATCTGGGTAGTCGTTGACCGACTAACAAATACTACCAATTTTGTTCTAATTAAAATTAACTACTCGTTGAATAGGCTAGCAAAGTTATATGTTCAGGAGATAGTCAGGTTGCACGGCGTACCAATGTCCATTGTATTAGACCGAGACCCATGATTCACCTCCCGGTTCTAGAAGAGTTTGCAGGAAGCATAGGGATCTCAGCTTACTTTCAGTACAATATTTTACCTCTAGACTGATGGACAGTCAGAGAGGAAAATACAAATTTTAGGAGATATGTTGCGAGCGTGTGTGCTGGATTTTAGGGGCAATTAGATTCAGTATCTGCCGTTAGTGGAGTTTGCCTACAACAATAATTATCAAGCTAATATCAGGATGACACGGTATGAAGCATTATATGGTCGGAGGTGCCGATCTCAGTTATACTGGGATGAGGTTGGTGAATAGCTTATTTTGAGGCCATAAATTATACAGTAGACTTCTGTAAAAATCAAACTCATTAGGGAAAGGATTGAAACAACTCAGAGTCGACATAAAAGCTATGTTGATATACACCGATGGGAGCTGGAGTTTGATGTTGGGGATATGATATTTTTGAGGATTGCTCCGATGAAGGGAGTTATGAGATTTGGGAAGAAGGTTAAACTAAGTCCTAGGTACATCAGACCATTTGAGATACTGGAGATGGTTGGTCCAGTTGCTTATAGGATAACATTACTGCCGGCTCTATCTAGGATCCATGACATGTTTTACGTGCTTATGTTGAGAAAGTATGTCCCACATCCTTCACATGTGATCAGTTATGAGTTTTTGGAGATTAGAGACACCTTATCATATAATGAGGTGCCAATTCGGATTCTAGACCAAAAGGAGTAGGAACTACGTACCAAGAAAATTCCATTGGTGAAGGTACTCTGACATAATCACGTAGTTAAGGAAGTTTCATGGGAATTAGAGAAGGAAATATTTTAGAAGTACCCACACTTATTTCAGCGAAACCTAGCGTTAGTCAAACAATTGTGACGGTTCAGATAAATATTTGGTTGTTTTGGTTGTTCACGTGGTTAGTGTAGATTGTATAGTAATTTGTTTAGTTAGAATTTGTTTGTTATTGTTTTAAGTTATAAATGGTTTTGGGAGAGTTTACATTTTGAATATTTGTAATCTCCCAAAAATCGTATATGTAACCACGGTATTTTCAGCTATAAATGAGGGTTACTAATAAAATTTGGGATGGGGCTGCTATGTGGGTGGCCGCCGGATCTTCCTAGAGTCAGATAAACATTTTATCGATTCTTAGAAGAGGTTGTGATAAGTGTAAGTCAGCAAATTTCAAGGACAAAATTTCTATAAGGAGGGGAGAATGTAATGATCCCAAAAATTATATGCATGGAAGTGTTAAAAAAAATTTAAAAATTTTAAAAATAAAATAAATAAATAAATAAATTAATTAATAAGAATTATTAATTTAATAATATAATATATTAATATATAATATAATATAATATTATAATATTATTATATATGTATATAACCTCCTAAAGCTTCAGGAGGATTTCAAATTGAAATCTAGAGACCCCCCCACGGAATGCTCTCTCTCTCTCTCTCTCTCTCTCTCTCTCTCTCTCTCTCTTCAATTTCTCTCCGTTTGTAAGCCAAATCGAAAAACGAACATCATATCTGGGTCCTAACTCCGCTCCTCAACACTTTAACCGGAGTGGATTCGTCGTTTGGACATCATAAACACCACTCCAAGGCTAAGGTAAGGGGAATAGATTATGCCAGGTTTATTTTAAAAATATTTTCGATTAAATTTGAGTATGTGAATTTAATTAGATTTATGTTAATTAAAATTTGCTTGATTTAAATTGAATATGTGAAATTAATTATATCTATGTTCATATTTTATTCTAAAAATATGCCTGAATTAAATTAAACTATAGGGATTTGATTATATCAGATTATTAGGAATAATTTGGAATTAAATTAAATGACAGGGATTAGAGTATATCGGGTTTTCTTGGAATATAATGGAATTAAATTAAATAGGTGCAATTAATCATACCCTTGTTTTCAGTAAAATATATTTATTTTCCCAGACAGTTATTATATTATGATTTATCAGTCAAATCGTGTGACATGAGAATAATTATTATTGTATGATTAAACATGATCATTTTTATATAATAATGAAATGACAGTTTAGACAACTTTATGCCGAGTTTAGATGACTTATGCCGAGTTATGAAATGATAGTTTTATACAGAGATATGATATGACATATTTTATACAAAATTGTGAATATGTCAGATTTTATACAGACTTATGAAAATGAAATCATGTTACAATTTTATTATATGAATTGTGTTATATGGTAGCAGAACCCTAATGGACTAGTTATGATTCAGAGCACGGTGCCGTAGCTAGTATTACATGCAGTGCAGCCACACTATCAGGAAAGTGTAGGCGGACGATAGTTGATTGGCCCTTGAAGTGATGAATTGCAGGTGCAGGTTGCCCACTGGGTCCGGATCAGGTTGGATGGGCAATTGTACTACAGACATAATAGTTTTGACTTAGCTTGGTAGGCTAACCATGGCTAAGTCCAGCTTTCGGGTCGCACAACCCTATCATGGGGGATTATACATGATGTTATAGGATAGTTCTATCAGGGAAATTCTTTTATGTATATATATGCAGATTTATGAAAACATGATTATCTATTAAGTTAGAGTATGTTTGAGTAGAAAATATGTATTTAAAATTTTATAGGTGTAAGTTATGATATATATAAATGTCTTTTTCAGTTAAAGTTAAATTAATGGTTATGTTTTGCTTATGTAAATACTCATCTGCCACACACCGATGATAATCTATTCCATCTTATTAAGAAGTGTCTCACCCCAATAATTTTAACATTTTAGGAAGGGGCGGGATTAGTTAGTGTTGTATAGGTAAGTTTTGGTGAGACACTAATATGTATATGTAGATATGCTTTTGACTGTTTGGGATGTAAATAATCAGGATTTTGGAGGTATATGTATAATGATGGTGGTATTAAAACTCTGGTATAGTTATTGTGGTATTTATGTTTTCTGCTGCATGTTTGATAAGGAGTTATGGACCGGTATACTCGGTACCCCACTTCGGGTTTGGGTCGTTATATATATGGTATTAGAGACATATGTTATGAGGAATAGCACTTCGAGCCCCACTGGGTGTGGGGCGTTACAGTTGTGGTATCAGAACAGTAAAATTTTCGGGTCTTTACAGCTATTCCTTTACTTCTTAGAATTATCTTGTTATTATTTTTCACATATGCTCATTTATATGCTCCCTGCACACATAATGCAACCTATACTGCATGAGTTCTATATTCGGACTCTCACCTATTGGGATTAGGAGAGGGGAGTAGTGAGGTCTCCGTGGGGGCATTGTCCTCTGTATAGGCCTCATGAAAATATCCTCACTCACATGGAACCCTTTCCATTGAAGCCTGTAATGGGTGATGATTAGGGGCCTTACTAGCCTGTGCTAGTAAAAAAGGAGGACAAAACCTTTAGAACCTCAAGTAGAGTTGGAACTCTGCACTAGTACCCTTTTACCCCTAACGTGCATGGGATAAAGGACCATCCTTATACATAACCTTACACTGTTAGTGATGGTCCTTTAGGAAACCCAAGAGGGGGCTGGATTTAGTCTTTTTCTATTTTTTATGACCCTTACTCCTTTTAATCAAACTTTTGGTGAGTAATAGTTTAGTATATATATTCTAGTGAATATGTTGCGGAATCTTAGATAAAAATAAGTTTATGTTCACTCACAACTCACCCTATATGTTTCAATAATCCAAGATAATGTATGAAATATGCACAAACACAATTGAGCAATTAATTCAATCAAATAATAAGTAATGTAAGAGAAGAGGGAGAGAAATGCTCAAACTCTTTTATAGTGGTTTAGTCTCGTTCATGAGCACCTACGTTCACTCTCTCCACCAAATCAAATTTGAGGTTCCATTACCAAACTTCTTGCCTTTTAACCAAGGCAAGAACACCTTTCATTGGGGTTAGAATACAAAACGAGCCTTTCACCGGGGCTCAAACAACACTTACAATGATGAGAAATTACAAATGATTTGTGGCTTAGTATCTTTAAGTAGATTGATGTCACAACTCAAACTTACAGCTCAAACTCTGTCAAAGAAATAAGATTTGGAACTTGAAGAGAGTTAAAACTAATGAAAATAATTTTTACAAGAAAGTGCTCTTTTAAGCAAGAACAAAACATTCTATCACTTAGACATATGGAGGAGAATGGGAGACCACTTTTATAGCCATTTCTCTTATGCTTCTTCCTTGAAATGAACTCCTTTGACAACCAAAATTGTCCACTAGACGTTGGAGAGGTTTTGGCTCCATGCGCTTAAGGTTGAAGCTAAACAATCAATGATATGACATGAAATCTAATTTTTAGGTAAGATGGTATATTTTATAAAATCACAAATGATAAGTAAATACCAAATAAAATTCTATAAAAATTCAAATTGTCTTATCAACAAGTTTAGTTTCCAAAGAAAAAAGAATCACGCTGATTGGAGTAACCGATGAAGAGATAAAATTCAAACACTATAGATAGTTTGAGCTGCTTTTATGACAGAGGACATAATTTGTTGGCTGATTTGTACAATTTATAACAAATCAAATATTTATTCCAAATTAAGTGTGCCATATCTGCCTGAAATCCCATAACGTCTAATTTCATATATAAAAAATAAAGAAATATTTTCAAAGATTTTACATTAAAATATGTCTAATTTACTGCAACATACTGATATATGATTCTAACTTTATGGCAGCGTAGAATGACCATATTGTTTTAATTATTAATTCTACATTATAACTCCAAAATATCTACATAAATTTTTTTGAGAGAATGATGACTCTTTTATATGAAATAATATTATAATTTTTGAACTCATGCGAAATAAAAATATAGAATTAGATTCACAAATAGTACATAATTATAGTATGACATTTTTCTTAAGATATAGAGTGCACTTTTACAAAAGCACCCATTTTAGCTATAAATATATAAGAGTCAAATTAAATGTTTTTGAAAAGATTTATGAGCTAATTTTTAAATATAAAAGCCATTGTCACATTTGGAACTTTCAATAACAATGTCTTATGTTTATATCTATATCTTATACTCGCAAAGAGAATATGGCTTTTTATAAATAAATTCAAGTATTTTGTATTCATAATTTAATTTATAAATTTATTTATAATAATGTACTGTTAAATTTTTTTAAAAAATTATAAATTTTAATATAAATTATTTAAGATTATTTACGTTCAACCGCTTGTGATGGAGGTGAGGTATTTACAGTTGTTTAAAAATATACATTATTTTTTCAATTAAAATTTAAAATTTATTTCTATTTTATGCTGGCCCAAGAGCGGGTTGACAGTTTTTCCTACATACCGAGCAATTATCGGGTCGAAGAAATCGGGCCGAGAATGGTTTGGGCCCAATAAGCGACCCGACCCAAGATCCGAGAGACAAGTTTCCTTGTCATTCGGCCGCACTGCAAAACCCTAAACCCTGCAACAAGCAGAGGAATTGCTTTCCGACAACTTGTTTGCTCGCCTCTTCCCTTCTCCTTCCGTTGCTTTTGCTCGTCTCTCTCTCTCTCTAGCAGAACACCAATTTCTCTGTTCAATCAAATTATCTCCCTATAGCACGCTTTTCTCTCCCTCTTTCTGGGTCTGATCCTTCATACCATGTACCGCTTCGCTTCTAACCTTGCGTCTAAAGCTCGGTAAGTTCCACGAAAACTGCTAAAATCACTTCTTTTATTTTTATTTTTTCTGACTTTTGCTCATTGTTTCTCACATTGTCCTCAACTTTTAGATTGGCTAAGAACAATTACAGTCAGGTGCTTTACTTCTTCTCTGTGCTGTATTTATAAGTTGTTGGTTTCGTGATTTGTGAAGTGGGGTTTGACTTGTATGTCATGATCCAGATTGGTGGCAGCTTGAGTTGGAGTAGAAACTATGCTTCCAAAGACATTAAATTCGGGGTAGAAGCCCGTGCTTTGATGCTTAAGGGTGTTGAAGAGCTCGCGGATGCTGTTAAAGTGACAATGGGCCCAAAGGTAAGTCATGTGATCAGTGATCATACTTCTTTTGTTAGTGTCTTTATTAAGATTTTACGCTGTATGTATTGTTACGTGAAGGTGTCATTGGTTTAGAGAATAACATAGGGTATATAAAACACAAACAAGCTTTGTCAAGCAAGGTATTTGTATTCATATGTATTCTTGATGTGATAAACACTTTGAGGAGACTTGCAAAGTGTATGTGCCGTAATTACTTTTAAACTGTGGGAAAGTAAATCATAAAAACAGAGACATATTTATTCTTTCCATCCAATCAATTACTAAATTTTGCTTGGATTCGATCTTACGTGATTGATTTCATTATCTGGAGCTGGGAGGTGCTGGCACACTTTAAAGGCATTGGGATGATGACTGGCTGTGCTGCTGTAAGTCAATGTAATTTTGGCCTCTGTCTTTGTCTTTTTTTTTTTTTTTAATCTTGAAGGTGAACACTTTCTTATAGTGGCTGGTGGTTATGTAGGACCAATGTCTGAAAACTTGATCTCAATTAATTTCTCTATTAAAACTAACACATGATCTTGTAGTAGGCTTACAATGTTCGCAAGATAAGGAAGCTAAAAGAAGCTAATTTAGGAAACCTAAAATAAACTAAAATATGAGGAATCCTAAATAAAATAACATAAAATGCAACTTCTTTAAAATGATAATACCTTGGAATCTTGAAGATATGACCCTAATAAAAATATCATAAATGAAAAAACAAAAATAGAAATGAAATCCTCCCTGCTTGGTAGCTGCATCAATTTGACTAAATGGCTTCAAGAAATTGACCTCGAGTAAAAGTGGACATGCATGATAGCTAAATTTATCATCTTCATCGTCTTCCCTAGAATACTCAAGTGTATTGACAATCTGTCATGGGTGGAGTTCTCACTAGGCAACATGCGCATGCACGAGGTTCGGATCTTAAGTAGTCTCTATGGCAACATGAGATTTTGTAGCGCAATTTCAATGGGAGTGTTCTTTCTGCCCACAATTATCATTTTGGAAAGCATTCAACTCACTAGGAATTATGCCACCTTGGTAAGGGTAGGAGGTTGTTTATGTAGAACAGGCAATTTTTTGCTAGTAGCTTTCCAATAATTAACTCTTTTTCTTTGCATTCCTAGTGAAGTCATACCCTTGATCCATAGAATGAACCATAATTAAGTTCCCTAGTGTGTTAAATGATGTGCTGCTGGTCATTTTCATTAAAAGAAGATCAAGCAACAAATTTGTGAAACTCGAGCGTGTAGATGTCAACATCTTTATCTTGTTGGGTTGAGGCACACAACCCAAAGTACATTTCTCACTTATAATTGAATAGGATGAATTTTTCCTCCATCATATGCTACATAAGATTCAACTCAATAATTGGAGCTTGCTGCCACAGTTGGAGCTAATGAACAAGGCTATGCCACAAGCACATTGGAGACCCTTGGGATGAAGAATGACCATACAACTTTTTTTTTTTAGGTGGGCACCACGATAAGTAAAGTTGTGTTTGATTTGGTTGAACCAATCGAATAGTAGATCTAGTCGCCCAGTGAGTCAGGAAAAGCAACCCTATCACCTTGATCCCATAGTTAGGCTTGCTAGAAGTTCAAATTGGAGTTAGTACAGTATTATGGACACAAACAACATTCAAACTGCTATCGTGATCAGTAAATCCTTTTTGTTTTGAATCAAAAAAGAACAAAAGAGTAGAAATTGTGTACTTGGGACTATCACATTTTCGATTGACTTCAGAGACAATTTGATTTTGAAAAGTGAAAACTTGGTATTAAGAGAAGCTATTTGAGTGTTCAATTCATGGATTTGTTTTCTACCCTTTCTTTTTGCTCCTACATTGAGTTAGTTTGTCAGCAACCAAATCAAAATGGTCCTTAGTACCCATTTTTTTTTCTCTCTCTGGTTGGTTTAGGTAGGTGCAGTCTGGTTTGATTGGTTTTGTTTGATTGAACCAGTTTGTTCCAATTGAAATGAACTGGTTTGGGAAATTTAAGCATTAAAGTGCGTATGTGAAGTTGAGGGCCATTGTTTGGAGCAAAACTCAAGCGTCAAGAATCTAAGAGACTGATGCTCGTGATGAGGCAACTCATGACTATGGGGTTTATGAAAGAGAAGCAGCAAGGCTGCTGCTACAAACAGTGACGGTGTGATGACACCATGAATGCAAGCAATTTGATGGTGACCAGCAGACTTCTAGAATGCTGCAGTGGTTCGACAATCAATGAACTCAAGTAAAGTGCTGCAATTTCATCTATAATGAACTCCGGATGATAGAGAAAAAAAGCTTAGTTGATGATATGGGATTTCTCCTTGATTAGGTAAAGCAATGGAGTCTGGGGCAGAACATGGATTCAGAAGGGATTGGAAATTTAACCATAAACAAGGATGAAACTTTGCTTGCTATGTTGTTTGGAAGGGATAGGATTTTTTGCCAAAAGGGCATATGAATAGACTATAGAGTTTTAATATGGGGCTCATTATGGCTTGGGGGATTTGGATTGTGCAAATTTTGAGGGTGATTTGCTGATTCTTGCAGTTATAAAACCTGGTTCAAGTGGAGAGATGACAGAGGGGAAGGAGGTGCAAGGTGATTTTTTGAGTTAACCTTAGAAGTTTAAGTGGAAACTCGTAGAACACCTTGTCAAATACCGACAGCTGTGGCAATTTGAGTTAAAATTGTGATCCCTGTAAAAAATACTAATAACCTTGCTGGATTAGTCTTTTCTAGTACCATATATGGAGGATCAATTTCTCACAGCATTATTCTCAATTCAACTCTCTATAAAAAACAAATACATAGGGCCTTTTAATGAGCTTACACTGCTTGGAAGATGTGGAAACTAAGGGAAGAAAATTTTGGGAACCTGACTAAGGTAAATTACTAGGAAACCTAAATAAACTAAAATGCTAGTTCCTTGAATGATAATACTACTGAATCTTGAGATATGCTCCTTCTATAAAAATGCCATAAATAAAAACACAAGAGTAAAGTATATTCCTCTGCATCAGGGAGTTTGTCTTTAGGTGATAGGTAATTGCTGCACTTGTATTCCAATTGATTTTGTTCCAGTTTTTGAACATTAGATTGATCATTATTTACAATTATTGCAATACCATGCACAAGAAAGATATACCAACATTATTTAGCATTCATTTAAACACTATTTCCTTCCTAGTATTATTGCATGATTTTGGCTCTTCAATTGAAAATTTAAGGTTTTGATTGTTTGTTCCTTCTGCATTTCAGAGGTTTAACAATTAGTTTGGGATTTCTCTCTTGAATTTTGTGTGGAAGTCTGGGGTATTGTGGTTTTGAGCTTTAATATAACTTTATAGCATGGGATTCTAGCCTTTAGGTTCTGATAATTTACTAGTTGACTTTTTACTGTTGTTGACTGTAATTATGTGTAGGTTTGGTGCTAGAATCGAGGTCAGCTATAAGTTACTATTTCCATGAGTGTTTGTGTCTTTTCCTTCACTGAAAAGCCGTCACTTGGATTCTATGACATATCCATCTCCTCCATATGCCCCCAACCCTTCCCTGCGCATCATGTAATCCAAAAAAACGCCAAATTCACCCAATCATCCGTCTTCTCGAAGTTCATCCTGTAGATACAAGCCGCCTCTTGCCCCTTCTCCTCACATCCTCAACCACCTTGCTGGCCACCAAAACCGCATCCAAGAGTGTGGCTAGGATTTTTGAGAGGATGATGCGTGACTTTCTTTGGTTGGGTTCTAGGGAGAGTAGAAGAGATCACATTGTTAGTTGGGAGGTTGTGGATTAAATTGGAAGAGGGGCTAGGACTCGGGAATGTGGTTTCTGGAAGCATCTCTTTGATTGGAAAATGTTTGTCGAGGTTCTCCTTAGAGGTTAATTCCTTATGGCGTAAAGTAGTTGAAACGAAGTATGGGGTGCATCGGAACAAGTGGGACTGTAGAGGAAGTGGAACTGTTTCTCATGCTAACCCCTGGAAGTTCATGTCTCAGGTTGCTAGTCTTTTCTTTCTGTTCACCTGTTTCAAAGTGGGCAATGGCAAGATGATCGTTTTTGGGAGTATCCTCAAGTGGGAGAGGCTTCGTTGGAGTCATTGGTGCCTTGACTGTTTAAACCATCCCCTTACACTGCCCCCCCCCCCTCCCTCCTTTGAGGGGCTTTCCTTTAAGGGATTTCCACTTCTTTTCAAGGAAATCTCAACAAAAAAGTAGTTATTGAGTTGACCACTTTACTCAATACCTTGAATCATTTCATTCCATCCGGGAGGGGAGACGAGAGTGGGGGGAGGGTGATTTGTCAGGACTCTTCCACCAAATTTTTTTTCTACATCTTCTCAGATCTCCCACACCCTTTTCTTATTCCCTTGAAGCCACATTGTTTGTGAGGCTAGAGTTCTTTTCAAGATTTTGGACTGATTTTGAACAAGATTAACATGCATGATTTGCTTCATGTAAGGCCTTACAAGACTTTAATTCTTGATATGTGCGTGTGTTGTGATCAAGTGGAACTAGTGGTTGCCTTTTCCTATATTGTGGGGTTGCTACCCGGATCTGGGGTGTCCTTTTTTCTTGTTTTGGTGTAGCCTGGGTGCCACTTCGGGCTGTAGGCAAGTTTTTGCTTGATGCCAGGGTTTTTGAAAGAGTAAGAAAGGAGCAGTGCTTTGGTGCAGTGTGGTGTTTGCTATTTTGTGGACCTCATGGGTTGAAAGGAATGTGGATCTAAATGATTGCATAACTTCTCCAATTTTGTGTTGGGACAGAGCAGTATTTTTGGGCCTCCCTATAGGTCCAGTCTTTCAGGGATTTCGGGGGTTTGCTGCTGCCTGATCTTGTTAGGGACTGGCAGGCAGCACTGGTGTGATTATTTGTGGTCGTATTTCATTTCTTCTTGGGAGGACATCTTGTACTCCCCTCATTGTACTTTATGGTTCATTGTTAATGTAATTCTTCTCTCTTATAAAAAAAAAAAATAAATTGCTCTTCCTAGTATCATTTCCTGTGTTATGAAACTGTTTGCAATGTGTTTTGTGTCTACTCAAGATTGGATGCTGACAAAAATGCTCCTCTCTCATTAATAAAATGTAAAGACAAACACTTGTCTGATACCCATGTATCATTTAATCGTGCATAAAGTGATTAGTCATGCAGGGTACATAGTTTATATTCTGGTAAATATTTTGTCTTTACTAGTCAAATAAACTCGTCCTTTTTCAAATTTCCACACCAAAATTGATATACTCAGAGTTTTTCATCACTGATGCTCTACATCCATGTTAGAATGCAGCATGTGTTTCTGTCATCATCTATGGTGATTAGTTTTGGAGTTTGGACTGCCATGTCAGCACAGTATGGAGACAACACAGCTGTAAGAAGCATGGCTTTCAAACCCAGACTGGGCAGCTGGCCTGACTGGGTTTGGCCAGAACTGTGGTCTGGCTACCACCCCAGACTTGGGCTTGAAGAGAACCAGAATTGAACCTGCCAGCCTGGTTGAAACTGGAGTAACCCAATTTATCCAGGGTCCCAGTCGGGTTAATCCATCCCTCTACGAAAAAATACTACCACAATGTTGTTGACTAGGGGACTTGAACCTGGGAACTCATCAAGGATGAGGGGAGAGTTATCAACAAGCCAACAATTACTTGTAGTTTACTCACGACTTATAAATACACAGAAAAAGCAATTTATATATGCACACCAACTTAAGTAATTTTAGTTGAGACAAAAAAAATCTTCTTTCACCCCTTTTTAATATTTTTTTTTGACTAAATAATAATAATTATTATTAATAACAAGTTTCAAGAATACTAGAGAGGAGGAGCTTCTGGGTTATTAATGAAACAGCTGGAGACTCATGGATTTGGAAGAAGATTTTAAAACATAAAGCTGTAGCTTATCCTCATATGAAATTCACTGCTGGTTCTGGTAACTGCATCTGTCTTCTATATGATAACTGGCATCCACAGCAGCCCACTTATAGATGATTATGTTCCTCGGCTTGAATATAAGCTTGGCATAAATTTGCTGAATTGGAGAAGATCATTAGGGATCAAACTGGGCTTTGCTTTTTAGAAGGATTTCTGAGTCCAACAATTGATAAATGCTACCAACTTCACTCCAAATACAGGACAGGATGACAAACTGATTTGGGATTTAGCTCCTAATGGGAAATTCTCCACCTTCATTGATGGGCTAAATAAGGATAAGAAAGCCAACTATAGGTTGGGCTAAAATTCTGTGGACTAAGTATGCCATCCCTAGGCATTCATTTATTATGCCATCCCTAAGCATTCATTCATTTGCTGGCTTGCCATTCTCAACAGGTTACCTACCCTGGACAGACTTGCTTCTTGGTCACTGCTTTGGGTTTTAAAATCATGGTTAGAAGTATTTTCCTAACACATCAAACATGTAACCAATGGAAATTCGCTGTGTAATTGATTTCATCTCCTGAATAAAGGTTAAACACATCAAGCAACCACGAGTACCTTTGAACATATTTTTGCTTCCTATAATTTTATAGCTATTTATTTCCAGTATATGTTTTTTTTTTTTTTCAAATTTGATTTTTTTTTTAATTTTAAATCTATTTCACTTTACTAGATCTTAGCCTGTGTGATGCATGAGAGTTTGAGCTTTATAGATGCTTTGAAAGAAAAAAATTTATTGAATTAATAAAAAAAACTCTTTCAACCAATTCGTCATTATACAAATCTCATCAAAAGTAAAAGAAGAAATATGAAACTTTAACTTTAACATAAGTTCATATATTCTACGCATGGTAAATGGTCCTTTCTTATTTCATGTATTTTGTGCCAATACAATTGTTTTTTTCCCCTATTCATATTAGAAATGTGAAACTCTAATTTTAACACAAATTCATAAATTCTGCAGATAGCAAATAGTCCTTTTTTTGTTCACATATTTTGTGCCAATATAGTTGTTTTTTTCCCTTTTCATATTATAGTATTGCTTATGGTTTTAAATAGTGGCTGTGACCATTACATGATAATGGATTTTTGGGTCCTCAACATTGTTACACAACTAAATTTGTGGGAAGAAAAATCATAGCTGCAACGGCTGTTATGGTCAGCAACCATCACACAATGGCTGCTACGATCAAGGTCTTAAATTTCGATTTTGACTCAAATTTTGAAGCTCTAAAAGTACGGAAATTTCAATTTTGATATCAATTTCAACTTCAATTTGAAAAAATGATGGAAATCAGTAGTAAAGTGTTGAATTCTTTTATGAAACTTTAGAAATGGTTAATAAATGTAATAATATAAGTTTAATAACTAATATATTACAAGTGAAATACATCTATGTTGTGTATGTGGTGGAAAGGTTGTAATATAATTTGTGTATCAAACATGTTTGTAAGATATTCTACATAAAACATATTCAGTTAATACAAATTAAATTCATAAATCATTTAAATATTATTTATAATACAAAAAATGATAATTTTTTAGACATGAATGTTTAGATAAAAAATGTTGTTGTAGGTTTATTTTTTCATACAATTTTCAAAATCCCTTGTAATAATATTTTTGTTTCAATAAAAAAACTAAATCAAGAAATAAATTTCACTTCATTCCTAAATTTCTCATTTGAATTCCGAGGAAATTTCATTCTATAGTTAAAATTTCGACAAGTTTTGCTAAAATTTCGAGATTTCGATAAATTTTGGATGATTCGGTGAAATTTCTATGGAAATTATGTAAAAACAGAAATTGACTGCCATTTCTATTTCAAGGGTGATGGAAATCAGAAATTTCGATGGAAATTTTGACAATTTCGTTGAAATTTAAGACCATGGCTACACTCATTATGTAACCACTACAGGGCTGTTATGGCAAAAAAATATGTTTTTTTTTTTTCTTTAACCTTTTCTTCTCATTTTTTTTTTCCCTTCCATAAATTATTCTTGATAAGCTATGTAAAGGGGGAAGGGAGAATATAATGAGGATGATAATGATACAAAAGTTATTTTTTTAAATATTCACATGGGATGCATGAATCAATAATTTGATATGAACTATATTTTGTGAATCACATAATATATATATATATATATATATATATATATATATATTGTGTTTTTGTGAAAGTGGTTTAAATCAAATGTAAAGTTTGTTGCCCTTATTAAACAATTTAAGTAAGTTGAACTAAAGGATAAAAAAATGCACTAAAACTCTTTTTAAGAAGAGTTAAAAGGTTAACACATGCAAATATACCAATATAAATGACTCTGTACTTGAAAGAAATTCATAGCTGCTACACCCTCTTCCCATTATGTAACATCTACTACTTGTGCTTCCCGTCATTGCTGTCTCTGCTACTGCTATTTAATACCATGGTATTGATATGAACATATGATAGCTTATATTTCAAAAAAAAAAAAAAAAATGCAGTGAGAAAGTTCCTATAAGCTTGAATAGAGCACTATGAAATTAGAGAAATATCATACAATTAAAAACAATTCAAATAGATAAAATTGACACTTGTTCATGCAATATTATAAAGGGTAAATACCAGAAATACCCTCTCACTTTTCAAAATATGACACTCCACCCCCTAAGTTTTCAAAAACTACCACAAAACCCTGTAAGGTTTAATTTTATTGACAAAATGAGCCTTCTGTTAGCCGACCGTTAGTCAACTGTTAAGTTCAATGAAAAAATTAAATTTTATCCTTAATAAAATGATAATTTTATCCTTCCACTCAATTTTGATAAGATAAATTAAGAAAATGACATTAATTTAATAAATTAAGTTAGGAAAATTGGTTAGTTAATTACAATATGTTTTGAAAATTAAATTTATAAGTGAGTCGAACACCTAGTTATTACTTTAGTTGGGTCAATCAGTTGACATAAGTATGACAACAAAATTAAGTTATTATTTTTAAAAAATTAAAAAATATAAAAAGTAAATAAATAATACTAATAATTCATAAAAATACTTAAATAATTGTATCTTTACAAAATATTTGCTATATACATTTCATGAAAATTACATGACTTAATATATCTTCAAAAATTAAATATAATTTAAAAATCGGCTCGAATTGGACTGTTGAATTGTGGATTGCTTTCTAGGGCTGGTTGATTATGGTCTTTAATAACATAGCAACTTGAATAAAATTGGAAAAATTCGGTGAATTGTCTCAAACAATGGTCAACCAGTTAATATAAATTTGAGTTTTTCTTTTAATCCATTTAGCATTCATATTTTACATTGAAGAACTAACATCAAATTTTATAATTTTAATTTATAAATGATGAATTTTAAAATTTTAGTTTATCTTTTTTTAATACTATATTTGATAAGTTACTTGAATTTAAAAAATATTGAACTATGTTTTATTTATTTTATGATGTGTTTAATCATTAAATTTCTATAAAAATTTCATCTAACAAATATTTTGTAGTATATAATTACTAGGTATTTTTTTAATAATTTATTAGTAATTTATATATATATTTAAAATATTTTAAAATAAGAATACATTTTTTTGTTATGCTAATGTCAATTAGTTGATTTAAAGTGATTAGACTGGATAGGCTAGTTAATTTGAGAATCAATTCGGTTTTCAAGCCATTTAATTAGTTTTCAAGACACTATGTTGATTAATTTTTTAAATTTAATTTATCAAACAGGTGTCATTTTATAATATCGTTTTATTATGGTTAAAATTAATTTTTTTTTCATATATATATATATATATATATAAAATAGTTGACTGACAGTCAACTAATGGAAGGTTCATTTTATCAATAAAATTAAAACTCAGGGGGTTCTTTGGTAGTTTTTGGAAAAAGTGGAGGTGGAGTGTAATTTTCCAAAAACACAAGGGGTGTTGCTGGATTTTACCCTATTATAAAAATTATCACCTAGCAAAGTAAAACAAAATTATGTCAAGAACTAATTAGTAATGGGGAGGGTGTAGGAATGGATGTCAACATCAATTTTGAATATAGTACACTTGGTAGATTAAGATTTGGATGATTGCTGAAGTTGAAGTGTGTGCTTTGGCTAAACATTACTTCATTTTATACAGAAATTCCTACTTGTATTTCTAAATGAATAGGTGAATTTGAGATTGTGAAGGTAGTACTAAGAAAAGCATTGAAAATGTGTAGGAGACGTAATAAATAGATTGTGAATAGTATTAAATGTAATATAGCTGGAAACCAAAGAGTTAAAAGCATCAAATAATTAAGTAATTATTTGTACACATTGGTAGGGAAAACAAAGAGTCAAGAATATTGGAAGAACAAAAAATAATTAATATACTCCAATGAAAAAGATGTTACATAAAATCACGAAAGAAAAGTGTGTTTTAACTTTTAACTTTTAGCTTTGCTATCTTGTGTAGTTAAAAAGTTCCAAATTTTTGAAACCTCATAAAGAGAATTTGGCTAAGTCCAAGTGTGCGTTGTTGATGGATATTCCCATGGGCTGGAGCTTTGAAGCCAAGGAAGAAGATAAAGAGATGAAGAGGTTGGGAGGGGCAGTTGTTGGGGAGCTCAAAACACTGAAAAAAATAAATTGGAGAGACGAAGAGTTTGATGCATGTTACATAGGGAGGAGAGTACAATCTAAAGTGGCCATCCAATGTGCTTAGGGACACCGTGGGACTTAAATTTGAAAGTGAATGTCTTTATGCGGATATTATCAGCATTATGAAATTTGTCACAAGAGTCCAACGGTGAAAATATGGTTTTAGCTTTTAGTAGTATAATTAATTGCCAAGCAGTTGTTGCCTTTGGGGTAATGTTGTGCTTGGTGTGTCTGACCTTCTAGAAGAAGAAAAGAGTTGCTTGGAGTTTTTCTTTGTTTACATGCCTTCATGTGTCACTGGGCCCCTTTCGAGGTGATTGTGGTGGCTATTTGTTTTAACCTATGTACAGGAGAAGAAACTGGTTACCTTGCAAATTTCCATTGATTACATGTTTTGATGTAGTAAAACAGCATGCGGACTCCTTTTCTGTGAGATGCCTTAGATTTTGGCTTTTATTCATTGCTCTAATTTACAACTTTTTAACGTAATTTTGTGTGCATTATGGTGTGGGAAAAATATATGTTCTTTTTTGTTTTTTCCTGTGCCCTTTAGATGTGAGTTAACTTTTAGATGGTTGACTAGTGTTTTGGTGTTTAATTATTCCAAAGGGACGCACTGTTATTTTAGAACAAAGTTTTGGAGCCCCTAAAGTGACTAAAGATGGTGTCACTGTGGCAAAGAGCATCGAGTTCAAAGACAGAGTCAAGAACGTGGGTGCTAGCCTTGTAAAGCAGGTTGCAAATGCTACAAATGATGTAGCGGGTGATGGTAAGCTTTTAGATGCTGCAACAAATAGTTACTGTAAATGTAGTTTAGATGATGCAAACTGGAGTACCTGGTGGTGCATTCTTGATTGCAAAAATAAATGTAATACTGGATCTTTTGTGAAATACGCAACTTGTTGGAGATGCATGCGGCTATTGACATAAAGCTTCTTTTAAATTTGCAGGCACTACTTGTGCGACAGTCCTCACGCGTGCAATATTTTCTGAAGGGTGCAAGTCGGTTGCAGCTGGTATGAATGCCATGGATCTAAGACGAGGGATTGCAATGGCAGTTGATGCTGTGGTGACAAACTTGAAGAGCAGAGCAAGGATGATAAGCACTTTTGAAGAAATTGCACAGGTCTGCTTAGCTGAATTGATCTTGGTTTTAAAGTGAGAAGGATTTACAGTCCAATGTAATTCCGTGAAAGTTGGAGAAAAATTAATCTTGTTATAGTCTCTGATTTTCACTCATTAAATGTAATTTCATCTCTGACAAGGTTGGCACAATATCTGCAAATGGCGAAAGGGAGATTGGTGATTTGATAGCCAAGGCTATGGAGAAAGTTGGAAAAGAGGGTGTTATTACAATATCTGTGAGTTGCTTTGTAGATTCATTTTTATCCATGTTAACAGTCAAGTCTTGTACATGAAAAAAAAAAATAATGGTGATAGGCGTAGATTCCGCTGCTTTCTTCTGCTAAGTGTTCTGGCTTTTATGTTGCAACCTTGTAATTTAGATAGATCTGTTCTTATGTCGTTCCATTTAAGCAATCTGTGCATTGCTTTGGATTCTAATTGGCAAAGTTGATATTATTGCTGTACCTTTGAACAGCTTTGTATATTCTTCCGCCTTTCTCTTTTGAGTCATTACTGAAGCTCATGTTTTGAAGAAACATCTAATTGACATGTACATTTATGTTTATTCATTTTTTCTTAATTTAATTGGTTCCTAGCTGGCCAAATCGACCAGCCTTTATATTTCCTTGCTGATATAGGTAGACCGTTCTCTTCTTTTTTCATTTGGCATCTAATATTTGATTTAATGTTCCAAATTCTAAACATGCAAGTTGGCTCCTTTCTTTCTTTTGTGTCTAGTTTGTCAGGTTTCCCCACCCTAGCTCTCTCTCTCTCTCCCCTAAAGTTTTTATGATCTCTCTCATTGTGGTCCGCCCCTTTCCCGGACCCTGCATACGCGGGAGCGTTGTGCACCAGACTGCCCTTTTTGCCTATTTTTTAATCTGACAGTAAATTATACCACGAGTCCCTGAATTAACTGAATTGCACTGCACTCCTTGAAGTTTTAATTGTAGCAATTTGATCCTTAAAGTTTCAATTTCAGCTTTGATGAGATACTTAAACAAGGACTTGAACTAGCTTGAATCTGAAACTTCAAGGATCAAAGTACTACATTTAAACATTCAGGGAATAAAGTGCAATTCGGTTAAACTTCAAGAACTTGTGGTGCAAGTCACCCTTAATTCAATGATGAGAAAACTGACAAGATGCTGTACAAATTTGTGCATACTACTTACTAGCAAGATGGGTTCTTCCCATTCTTTTGATTTGTTTCATACCATTTGCTCTCTTTTTTATACAAGAACAACAACAATAATGACAAGTCTTAATTTCCACCAAGTGGGGTTGGCAATATGAATCCTTTTTTACCAATTCACTCAATTGATGGCATTTTCTTCAACCAATTTAAGAGCTGTGGAATTCTTCCTCACTACCTCATTCCAAGATATTTTAAGTTTTCCCTTCCCTCTTCTAGTACCATTAACAATAATTAGCTCTCTCCTCACTAGTGCATTACTTGGTTTGTGTTTCAAATGCCCAAACCATCTAAGCTGCTCCTTCCTTATCTTATCTTCTACTGGTGCTATGCCTAATTTATTGTGAATATGTTCATTCCTTAATTTATCCTTTAATGTTATACAATTCATCCATTTTTGGCCACTTTTAATTTTTGAGTATGTTCTTTTAGTTGCCCAATATTTTGATCCATATAGCATGGTTGGTCTTATAGCTGTCTTATAGAACTTTCCTTTTAGTTTTAGTGGTATTCTATGATTGCACAACACACCCGGAGCACTCCTCCATTTTACCCATTAACTCTGTTTACTACATCCACTTCAAATTCTCCTTCCGCTTGGATAATAGATCCAAGATAATGAAATCTACTAGTGCTGTTGATTTCTTGATTATCAAGTTTAATCTTATCTTCAATATTCCTCCTTACATGGCTGAAATTGCATTTCATATATTCTGTCTTGTTTCTACATATCCTAAAGCCTTTAGACTTTTTAACACTCTTCTCCAAAGTTCTAACTTAGATTCTACTCATACTTTCATCAATAAAAACATCATTTGCAAACAACATACACCATGGGATCCCGTTTTGGATAATACTCGTGAGTTCTTCAAACACTAAGCAAATAGATAGGGGCTCAAAGTGGAGCCTTGTTGTACACCTATTGTGATTGGAAATTCTTTAGACTCTCTTCTTGTAGTCCTAACGCTGGTTGTTACTTATCATACATATCCTTAATAATATCAATATATCTACTCTATACTCTCTTCTTTTCTAAAACCTACCAAAGAATTTCCCTAGGTGCTTTATCATATGCTTTCTCTAAGCCAATAAAAATCATATGCAAGTCCCTCTTCTTTTCCCTGAATTTTTCCATTAATCTTCTAAGTAGATAGATGGCTTTTGTTGTCGTTTTCCCAGGCATAAAACCAAATTGATTCTTTGAGACCCTCGTTTCTATTCTTATTCTTTGCTTAATTACTTTTTACCACAGCTTGACTGTATATGACTCATAAGCTCAATTCCACGATAGTTATTACAATTTTGAATATCACCTTTGTTTTTGTATATGGTATTAATGTGCTTCTCCTCTATTCCACATCATTTTATTGGTTTTTGTAATAGTGTTAAATAGAATACTTAACCATATAATACTTTTATTCCCTAAACATTTCCAAAATTCAATTGCTCTCTTCTTTATCTTTACTCTTAAACCTTGACTTATGATCCTTCTCAACTGAAGTGTTAATTTTTTTTTTAAAGGAGGGGATAATGGCTTTTGCTGAATTCAATAGAGAGTTCATTCATGTTAACTTCCAAGTGATATGCAAATTTTCTTTTTTGTTAAAATGTTGCAGGATGGGAAAACATTGTATAACGAATTGGAAGTTGTCGAGGGAATGAAGCTTGACAGGGGCTATATATCACCTTATTTCATTTCCAATCAGAAAAACCAAAAATGTGTAAGCACTTGCATTTGTTTCCATGAGTTATTGCCTTTTTTTTTTGTTGGTTATTCCATTTTCTTTGATAGTTTCTGTTCAAATGTTTGACTTCTGATTCACAGATAATGAACTGCTATTGGGAATAGTTTGGACTTTTAGTATTACATTTTCTTCTCTCCATTTCATGGTCAGTTTTAATGGAGGATATTTTCTATTTCTCCAGGAACTGGAAGATCCCTTAATTTTAATCCATGAGAAAAAAATATCCAGCCTAAATGCTGTAGTGAAAGTATTGGAGTTGGCCTTGAAGGTAAGTGGTTATTTTCGTGGCCTATTAAAAGTTCACATGTTATTTGATGTCGTTGTTTATGCAATTTAATTGATATTCCTCAGAGTAAAAGGCCTTTACTGATTGTTGCTGAAGATGTGGAAAGTGATGCTCTGGCAACTCTTATTCTGAACAAGATTCGTGCTGGAATAAAGGTTGTCATCTTCTTATGTTATATATAAATTTTTTTTTATCTGTTTATTGAAGTTACTATTGATTGGAGGATGCATTTTTTTATAATTTAATGGTAGTGTGATTATGGATTTAATGAAGGTTTGTGCCATTAAAGCCCCTGGTTTTGGAGATAGCAGAAAGGCTGGTATGCAGGATCTTGCAACTCTCACAGGGGGAGAGGTGGCTTCATTAGTTTGTAACTTTGTATACAGTAATTATCATTATCATTTAACACTGGTTTGTAATTGTGTTGCGTGAACCTTAAAAAATCATTTTTCTAATATAGATGATAACTGAAGAGCTTGGTTTGAACCTTGAAAAGGTTGGACTGGAAATGTTTGGCACATGCAAAAAGGTGAGACATTTGAAAGCGTATTGTTTGCAGCCTTCCTTCCTCCTTGCTCCTCCTACTCTTCCTCTTTTTTTCTAATTGTTACATGCTTCCATGTTCATGCTTATGGACCTGTGTGTTATTTTGTTGATAACATCTACTTTTTCCCTTCATCCCCATTTTACTGCTTAGTATAAGAGAATTACTTTCTGGGGTGGTATTTGCTTTATGATTGGTTTGTGCTGTGCAATTTTAGGTTACAGTGTCAAAGGATGACACTGTCATTCTTGATGGGGCTGGTGAGAAGAAGGCCATAGAAGAAAGATGCACACAGGTTACATGCATAATCTTTATATGTTCTGTTATGCTTCCATTTTGTGGTGGCTGATTTGATTCGTGGATTATTACAGCTGAGATCTGCAATTGAGTTGAGTACTTCTGATTATGACAAGGAAAAGTTACAGGAGAGGCTTGCAAAACTTTCTGGTGGTGTTGCTGTTTTGAAGGTCAGTATCACTAAAGGCAATAAATTAATTTAATTCTCCTGTGGATAGGACTAGAAAGAAATAATTAACTCACATCCACATGCAGGGTTTGGAGATACTTTTATGCCTTTCCTTTATTGTTACTTTAATGTGATAGACTACCTGTAAAAGAGCAAAAATAGTGATAGAAATTTTTCTTTGCAGATTGGAGGAGCCAGCGAGGTTGAGGTTGGTGAGAAGAAGGACCGAGTTAATGATGCTTTAAATGCCACTAAAGCTGCTGTGGAGGAAGGAATTGTACCTGGTGATGTTGTCGTACTCTGTAGACATTTTGTCCACATTTTAGCTGAGGGTCATACAAAATTGTAATTCAGGAGTTTTTAATGAGCAGGTGGCGGTGTTGCACTCCTCTATGCCTCAAAGGAACTGGAAAAGTTGCAAACTGCCAATTTTGATCAAAAGATCGGTGTTCAGATTATTCAAAATGCTCTTAAGGTTTCAATCTTCTATATTTGCTTTTTGATTGCTAAAGATTTTATTTTAGATTTAATTTTTTGTTCAAAATGTTGAATTAGGATCTATTTGACTGAAGGCTGGATGAAACTTAGGTAAAAGATTTCTTTGGTATTGATAACAAGGCTGAGTGAGAGTGCGACATTTCAGGAAAAAAAACCCCAAGAGTGGGACATTTTGAGGGCTTCAATGACATGCCAAATATATATTTATTAGTTAAACAAGTGGCATTATAACCACATAATCAATTTTATATGATTATATATATGTATATAATATATATACAAAAATATGGTCATCACCTTAATAGTCTTCGTAAAGGGTATAATTTTCAGAAGAATGATTAAGGGGGACATAATGGGAATATATATATATATATATACACACACACACACACACACACATATATGTATATATATAAAGGTGTGGGAGTGGGTCCTGTATGAGAATGAATGTAGCCTACAAAACTCAAAAAACTGGTGTTGGGGGGTGTTGGTGATGATGGGGCTTCTTCCACTTTTTATGGAGAAATAGGTTTTAATGCTTCCAAATCCCTAGCTGTGTAAACACAATAGTGACAACGATCTGGAAATGTAAATTTTGTCAGTAGCACTGCTTGTTGCTGATTTGATGGTTATGCTCCTTTTAGTGATGCTTTTCTTCTTGGACAATTATTCCTCTGGCTGCTGCTTCTACTTCTTCCAGGTCTCTTTTTCTGCTTCTTATTCTTCAAAAGACGATCTCTCCTACACATCATCACCAAGACTTTAGACTGCCAGCTGGTATACAAAAACTTGAAAATTCTTTCAACATTTATCCAAAGCTTGGCATTTTGGACAAAGTTATAAGTTCGATGTTTCAAGTCCTGAACTCAGGAAAGAATTTCGCTGATTGTAGTGAATTGTCTTCTTTAGACAACAATCTCCCAACAGATATCATTACAAACAATTTAGACTAGCATCTTGTATCCAAAAATTTAGAAATTCTTGGAACATTCATCCAAGACTAGCTGTTTTGAGCTGAGTTGTGAGTTTGATATATCAATTCTTGAATTCAGAGAAGAAATTCACAGATTGTAGGCAAATTTGCTCGAGTGCCACTGTGCTGAGTATGTGGATGATGGTGAAAGCGTGGTTTTAAATAGCAGTAGCGGGGCATAACATAATGGCAATGGTTGTAATGGGAAGTAGGAGTAATGGATGTTACATAACAGGAAGTGGGTGTAGCAGCCGTGAATTTTTTCAGGCACAGACAGTCTTATGTATATTGGCACATTTGCATGTTTTGAGACTTCAACTCTTTTTAAAAAGAGTTCTAGTGTACTTTGAATGCTTTAGTTCAACTTACTAAAATTGTTTAGCAAGTGCAACAAGCTTTACATTTCTTTTAAATCACTATTCACAAAATATATATATATATATATATATTATATATGCTTTTTCACCTTTTCATTAGTCATATGTTTTGATAATAAAATAAAATTCATTATACACTCTGTTAATCCATTAGGAACATATGAAAAAAATAATGCAATAAACTAAATAAGTTCTATTATTTAATTTGTCAAAGTAATAAAATATCTAATAAAATTTAGACAAGTTATATTGTATTAAATAAAACATAAGCTTTAAAACTATAAAGTCTATAATATATAATCATAAAATTTATCATTAAATAAGTAAAGTACTAACAACTTGAACAAGAAAAAAATTAGTAAAGAAAAAGAAAAGAAGTTGAAAAATATAGAAAAGAAGAATCAAATTTCTGATATGATCAAAATAAAATATTTTTAACAAAATAATGTTCATATCAAATTATTTATTAATGCATCCCTTGTGAATATTTTTAAAAAATAATTTTTGTATCATTATCATACTCATTATAATTTCCCTGCCCTCTTCACGTAGCTTATTGAGAATAATTTATGAAAGGGGGAAAAAAAATAAAAATGAGAAAAAATGTAAAACATATTTTTTTTGGCCGTAACAGTCCTGTAGTCATTACATAACGATCGTAGCAGTTGTTTGGTGACGGTAGTGGACCATAATGGCTGCTAAAGCTATGATTTTTATTCCCACTGATTTAGCGTTGTGTAACAGTATCCGAGACCCAAAAAATTGTTACATAATGGCGTCACTTAACGGTAACAACTGCTATTTAAAACCATGCAATGAATAATGATGGACCATCTGATCTAGATTGTAACTAAAGAAATGGTTATGTTTCTGATTCCTGCGATGATCTTCGGGACCTATCATATGTTCATCCAGCTCCACTGGAAGGATTGGAGGGGGTTTCTATTTTTGAAAGCAATGGATTAGGTAATAATTTTCAGTGCAATGATGGAATTTTACCTACACCAGTGGAGTTGATTCCTTGGAAGGATTTAGATAGAAGCTCAAAAGATATTGGATAAATTGGATTTTAAAAATGTGTGATGCTGGAGGAACAAAAGTGTGTTTTCTTAGGGGTTAGTACAAAGCGAAGAAGGGTCAGAGGGAGCTAGCAAATCTTAAGTACTCAGTGAATTATGATGAAAAGGGATTGAAAAGGGGTTTTCTTGGCTACTTGCTCTTTTTGCTTTATTGTTTTATCTTTATTTTTAATGTTTTTTTTTTTTTAATTTCTTTGTTGTATTCTCTGCTTTATTTTTTTTGGGGGCAAAGTTCTTGTCCCCTTTCATTGTAACTTCTTTTTCTCAATCTAATACAATTTTAAAAAAAAAAAAAAATCAAAGATAGTGAGGTTGAATCCAACAAAAATAAATCCAGATAAAAATTCTGAACAAAATTAAAAAATATTCAATTTAAATTAATAAACTCTGAATTTGTGTTAGATATTGGTTAAAGTTGCAGAGATCTGTAAAATTTTTATTCGGGTCTTATGATTTTAAGATAATCTAAATATAATGAATCTAAATACAGAGAATCTAAGCCCATAGATACAACATTTGTGCACAACAACTTTTATACTTGTTTAGCTTCAAGGTCTTGGCCATTCTGTATTTCGTGTTGGTTAATTGAGAAAATATCTGATATTCTGCTATGATTACAAATAAGACTAAATATATGAAATGTAGTTTGTCAAAGTAGAAAAAGTTAAACTTGATGATGATGAAATCAATAGTACTAGCAGATTTTGATACCTTGGATCTATTATGCAAGCTGAAGAATAAATTGAAGATGTAATGCATATGCTTAAAATGGAGAAGTTCTTTGAACGTGCTGTGTGATCATAGAATACCCTTAAAATTAAGAGAAAAGCTCTATAGGATGGCTATAAGACCAGATATGCTATATGGATTAGAATGTTGGGCAATTAGGAAACAACATATCAAAAAAATTATATCCTTGTGCAATTTCTATTCAATTCCTAGCTTATTCCATTAAGTGAACCAAGTGTAACCTACAACAACAAACAACAACAAACCAAGACTTATATGATTTATAGTTAATAAAAAATATGATCATAATAATGAAAAGCAAAAGGAATACAAATTAAAAGATATTGTACTAAAAAATGAAAATTAATTATAATTATTTAGTTAATTTTTATACAAAGTTGAAGAATGATGCAAATATTTTTTTGGATAATTTTTATTCTTTTCAAATTTATGAAAAATTAGGGATATTTTAATTTTAAATTCACATGGAAATTATTTTCACTTTTCCATTAAAAAATTGTGCACATGACAAAAATGAATTTGGGATATGAAAGTATTGTCCTGAAAGATAAAAAAATTTGGCAACAAGTTAAACCAACGAAGAAATTGAAAACTAGCAAGGCACACAAACATGTTGACACTAGCTGTTTCTTTTCTATATTGCAATGAAAAAGGAAAACAGAAAATATAAATACAACAAGATAACCTCTTAGATTTTTTTTGTTGTTTGTTTTTTTTTTTCTTGCACTTTACTACTATTTTTGTTATAGAATGAGAGCATTTCCAGTGAGAGCAGTCCATTGTGGTCCACCCCTTCCTGGACCCTGCATATGTGAGAGCTTTGTGCACCGGGCTGCCCTTTTAGATTATAGAAAATTTTGTTCCTGTCCATACAAAACTTGAGGAAATGTCAGGTGGTAAAATGAATGGAGGTCCCTCCCTATTTGGATATACATCATAGAGAACCTGTGAAGCAGATACATCTGTCTAACATGGGTCCATATGTGTGGCAATGCATAGAAAAAGAAAAAAATAGTTAAATCCGAGTCTCCGACACAAGTTCAACACTGGTGATACATTGCCAACACAAATGACTTTACATGGATGGGGTGGCTTCACAAATTGTTCAAGTGATGGGGTTCTGTTTTGTAGAAATGAAGAATTTTACTTAAAAAGATAAGAGCTTAGAGCTTATAGACTAAAAGTTTAGAGGGAGGAGAGCTTCTCCAGGAATCTTTTCCACTTTCCAGTAGAACACAACAGAGGGTTTCAGTTTTTTCTCCACTCAGTAAAATTTCTGCATGAAGCTTGCACTTCTCTAGAAAGGCTCCCACTTGTAAGTTGATTTTGTGCATGCACTTCTATAGTCTTTAAGGTTGAAGGTTGATTATATTGTTTCTATTATATTATTAACTTATTTTCTGATTTAGTTGATGTGTTATATGCATACATATATATATATATATATATATATATATATATATATATTTGTATGACTTTGGTTTTTTAATGGGTATATGCATTGTTGTGTTGATATTTTTTTGGGCCATATCCCATGCCTTGTGTTGATGTCCATGCCTCTTAGTAGAGAATGTTTAAGAATTTTATTAGTGGTTTGCTTTTCCACGAGTGTTTTAGTTGGCGTAGATTTGAGGCTGACAAGTACAAGCTTCAGAAGACCCAAGTCATAGTTTTGGCTTCTTCTTCATCATGAGTCAGTTTGTTAAATGTTCAGAAAATTTTGTCATTATAATTCTGATTTGCTAATAATTGACAATTGATATGCTATTTCATAATGTAACAATTCTTAACCTGAATTTTGCACATTGATTGGCTAAAACATGAAGCTGTACAGAGGCATGAGTCTTTAATGGAAGTAATTCTGGCATTTTTTCTGAAGGCATGACCTATGATACAAGCCATAAGTAGACCTGGAAAAATGGATAGAAATCTGTTAATCCAAACTGAACCAATCCCACCTGAATGACTTATATTCGATCCACTCGTTAATGAGTTGGATATGATTTTAAAAAATCTTATCTCTCTTAAACGGGTTGGATCAGTTATACCTGGCGAATATCCGCTAATCTGTTAAGAAAAATGCTTTAGCCTATTTACCATTAACATTTTACTCAATACTGACTACCCAGCTAGCCCAATTTCCAAGCCTATCTACGGGCAATGCAAGATTGCAAGGGGCCCAAATTTAGAGACCAAGAATCCCTGCCCCATGTTGTCACTCCCAACAAATCCACCTAAATACATTTTACGATTTACATTTTACTCAATACTCTACCCAGCTAGCCCAATTTCCAAGTCTATCTACGGGCAATGCAAGATTGCAAGGGGCCCAAATTTAGAGACCAAGACTCCCTGCCCCATGTGGTCACTCCCAACAAACCCCACCTAAATACCCAATTCCAAAGCCCCTTAGACCCTTACTCGAAGTATTGGAACTCTCTTTCCCTTGGGCACTAGTGGCAAAAACTAAATGCATCAGACGTTCAATTTTTTTTTTTTATAAATTTTTTGATAGAAAAAGAAATTCACTAGATAAAAAAAGAATGTACAATCAGGAGAGAGACATCTCAATGAAATCTGGGAATCCCCAGAAAAACAAAACAGAAAAAGAAAACATAAAAACTACAGCAAACTCGAATCAGCATGCCCTTAGAAGTGACTTCCAACCCCACTGAACATCTGTCTAACACATCCCCTTAAAGTTTCCATTGCCCAAACACCACAAAGAAGCCATAATAAGCACTTTCTCCCACACCAAACAATATGGAATCTTCATCCCTGAAAAAATACGTAAATTACGTTCCATCAACAAGCCCCATAGCACTGCAAATAAAGCACAATTCCACAAAGCAACCCCTTCCTTCCTCCTTCCAAACCCTACAAAAGGTATTGTCAAGAACTCCTCCACTGTTCTCGGACAAACCCTGCTTTCTCCAAAATAATGGAATAACTTATTCCAAACCTTCCATGCAAAATCGTAGTGCAAGAAAAGATGAGAAACAGATTCTGAACAATCAAAACAAAGCATACATACATCAGGGGATAGAGCCTTTAAAGGTCTCCTTATCTGCAGCAAGTCATTAGTATTTATTGTCCATCAAACCTTCAAATTCAATCCTTCATTCTTCACTCTCTTCTCTTTCTTGGTCTCTCCATCCCAATCTAGTCGCACCCAATCAGGACGCACTATCCGGATTCCCACATTGCAGTGGCACATCCCACATGATCAGCCATTTACTTTCACGCACTTGATTTTTACTGAGTCCTGTTTGAACATTCAACTTCAATCATCTGTTCATTCATGCAGTTGAAGTTTTAGAGCTTCACTTTCACATTCAGTCAGAGACTTGAAGTTTTAGCTGAATGAAAATTTAACTTTAATCTTGTATTTTTTTCAAATTTTTAACATTTTTCCTGTTTACTCTTTATATTTCTTTTGTTTTACTTTTGTAATATTGTTGTTTGTGAATGTGAGATTGGAAATTTGATGATTGATTTTAGTTGAGTTGTATATGGATTGTCGATTGTTTATCCTATTATCTACCTAATCCACCACGAATTATCCAATCTGATCAGCTTTGCGAAGTCTACCATAAAGCTTGATCTTCCCACGTATCTAAAGCTGTCCAATGGTTTTTTGCAGACACCTGTTCACACTATCGCTTCCAATGCTGGAGTTGAAGGATCTGTTGTTGTTGGCAAACTACTGGAGCAGGACAATCCTGACCTTGGATATGATGCAGCTAAAGGTCTATTTTCTTACTCTGTTTCTCCTCTCAAACTACATGCAGAAGCACACTTGTACAACAATCAAAAACAAAAAGGTATACTTCGTCGTTCTTCCACTTCTACTGATATGGATGGCACTCCTCATGTACACAACCAGGTGAATATGTAGATATGGTCCAGGCTGGAGTAATTGACCCATTGAAAGTTATTAGGACTGCCTTGGTAGATGCTGCAAGGTACTTTGATAATCTATACTTACGAATACTCCCCCTTGGAGGCTAACACTTCTGCTGCCTCAGTTTTCCAAATTTCTTTTATTCTATGAGCAGTAATTTAATAGAGTCTTCTGGTAATGCAGTGTGTCCTCTTTAATGACTACAACTGAGGCCATAGTTGCTGACCTTCCAAGGGATGAGAGCTCAGTCCCAGCAATGGGTGGCGGCATGGGTCAAATGGATTATTGATGCTCTCAAGTTGCAGTCTCATTGAAAGACATTTTATTTGTTCAATAATTGCAGAAAATTATAAGGATGTTAGGTTAGAATAGGATGTTCACCATTATTTTAATTATACCCAAATCTATTTTTGAGAAAGAATTTCTCCATTTTTCCTTTTTGTGAGGCCAATTACCTTTGTATTTACATGAGTTCAGTTGTCTAGAAAGTTTTGTTCCGTGTAGCCTGGTGGATCTGCAAATGTTTGACTGATTGTTCTCCATTTGAGAAAATCTGAAACAGTTCTTGTTAATGAATTCATGATATAATTGGAAGTATTTAGTCTCCAAGCCTTGATTACGTCAAGGCACTGCAAAGACACTAATAGACTTGACAATTGTTTTGTTTGTTCTGCAAGAACATATTTATTTTAAAATATATGGTGGCTGAAGGAATCTGTTGAGAGAATTGCATCCAAGCCAAAATCAGATGTTTACTCTGTATTGAATCAAGCAGTCGATGATCGTCACTGTATTTTATTTTTCTAAATTTTGACTTTTTCTTGATATTTGGTGGTTAAGCCTTGCATTGCATTGTTTCTTGACCATAATGGCATGTACACAACAGGATCTTCCTCGGTAACATGGGCAGACTTGCCATAGATTTTTTTGACTTCAACCTATTACAACTCTTTGCTATGGATTTTTCTTATCCTAACTTTGGATAGGTCTTGAATTTGAATAAAATATGATAAAATTATATTGAAATTTATTCAAATTTATTCAAATTCAAATTCAAGACTTAAAATTTATGCTCTCAAATTTAGCTTGACTTTGTTCTTCCCTCCGCTAGTAGTTGGGGAATCGGTCGATAATCTGCAAAATACCTTTTAAGATGCATTTATTTTAGTGAAATGCTTTTTGACTATATCGGCATGTTCACAATAGGATCTTCCTCGGTAACATTGGCAAATTTGCTTATAGATTTTTCTAACTCTAACCTATTACAACCTTTTGCTATTGATTTTTTTGACTTTGTATTTGGATAGGTCTTGAATTTGGATAAAATATGATATAAAATTATATTAAAATTTATCTAAATCTACTCAAATTCAAGTTCAAATTCATGCTCTTAAACTCAGGTTGACTTTGTTTTCCCCTCGGCTGGTGGTTGGGGTATTGGCCAATGATCAGCAAAGTATCTTTAAGGTGCATTTTGTTTTAGTGAAATGCTTGACCATAATGGCATGGCCATAACTGGATCTTCCTCGGTACCATTAGCAAATTTAGTATAGGTTTTTCTAACCTTGACCTATTACAACCTTCTCTATCAATTTTTTTGATCCTATGTTTGAATAAGCCTTGAATTTGGATAAAATGTGATATAAATTTTTATTGAAATTTATCCAAATCAACTCAAATTCAAATTCAAGCCTAAAAATTTATTCTCCTAAACTCAGCTTGACTTTGTTATCCCCTCGGCTGGTGGTTAGGGAATTGGTTGATCAGCAAAATACCTTTTAAGGTGCATTTGTTTGTGGCTTGGCAATGTTATGTTAGGTTAGGTTAGGTTAAGGCTCAATATTATCATTATCATATTTTCATAATATGTACATAATAACGTAAATTATGTACATGCATGCGTGCATATTAATTGCTTTGTATGATTGAATCAAATCAATTAAGTACACTGATAATTGCATGATTATGTACATACTTAAATCGAGATGTCACTATTTACAAAATTATGTATAGATTTATGAATTATAGTATTAATTACAAAATAAAATTATATAGTTTAATTTAAATAATAGTTGTAACAAATACTATGATTATGTATCTATATAATTATGAGTACATCTTAACCAATCAATTACAGAATTCCGTACATGCATGCGTGCATATTAATTGATTTACTTACGAATTCAACCAATGGTGTATACTTATAATTGCATAATTACGTGCACTTATAACCAAAACAAACCAATTATGTACATATACTGATATAATTATGTAATTTTTTTTTTTATATTGGAAACAAACTATTAATATATATTACAAAATTATATAGATAGATTTTCCAAATAACGGCATTAATTACATAATTGCGTAATTTAATTTCAAATGATAGTTGTAGTCAACAATTAATATAATTACATACGGATAAAATTGCAGACATTTTTAATTTGAACCAATTATATAAAGTACGTACATGCATGCATATTAATTGGTTTGAAAAACCTAAATACATCAAATTACTTATATATACATAATTTCGTAATTACGTACATATTGTAACAAAGTTATCCATAATTATAAAATTATGATGCAAATTTCCTAATTATAATATGAATAACGTAATTATATAATTTAATTATAACAGATAAGTATATACGATACTGTAATCACATACCAACATAATTATAGATGTCTTAACCAAACCAATTATGCAATTATGAACTTGCATACATATTAATTAGTTTGAAAATCAAGTCAAATTATATATATATATATATATATATATATATAATTATATAAATATTAAACTAGCCCTTAATTTAATAGAGGAAAATGCTCTGGATTGGGTGAATTGGCAGGAAAGGATTCATGTACTCCACCTAGTCGAACTTAAGACTATATAAATATTCAAACCGAACAATACCACATAGATTCAAATTATAATATTACTTTTAGCTTTTTTTGTTGTTTATTTCTTGAATGTGATAAATTAAATAAATAAATAATTATAATTAATAAGGTTGGAAATTTAAATGGATTGATGGGTTAAGCGGGTACATCCACTAACCTTTTTAATAAATGGGTTACATGGGTGTACCCTAACCCTTCTATTTATTATGGATATGGATGAGTTAATGAGTATGGGTAATAACTGTGACCACTGCTTCCATAAAAAGGTGGTTGAATGAGAGGAAATAAATGTCGGGTACCAATATAAAGAAATCTTCGGGCAAAATCATAGAAGGGAGATTGCTCAAATATTAGCGCAAACGATGTGCGCTCAACAAATTAGCTTAAAAGAGAGCCCTACCATGCTAATGAACGTATATTGATTCCCCGCCCTCCAAAGGTGCCCGGGGAACAGGCCAAATGGAGCAGAGACAGGGGAGTGGGAACCCCTAATGGGAAATGAGAGAAAAAGGCCATCTCGTAACACATTTGTACCTATTAGAGAACAATTGATGTAATAAAGATCAATTGAAGTCATAGAGTGGCAAATTAGTTTATATGGCGAAGAGTCATGGCGGAAATTGTAATTGTGAGTTTGAATATCACCACAATAAATAAGGTTATTAGTGACGGTTCAAAACCCATCACTAAAAATAACAAAACCGTCGCTAATAGTATTAATCATGGTTCGAACTGTATTAGTGACAGTTTGAAATTAGTCACCATATTTGTGGCTAACAAATACTTATTAGTGAAGAATTATAAAAACCGTCACAAATAGTGGAGTATTAGTGACAGAAAAAAATCGTCACTAATGGCCTACAACCGTCACTATAAATTATACATACTATCGGCTCAAATTTGTCACTAAAGTCCAAGTATTAGTAACAATTTTAATAACCGTCACTAATATGACATTATTAGTGATGGTTAATAAACCATCACTAATGTTACGCTTTTAGTGATGGTTATTAAAACCGTCACTAATAATATCCTATTAGTAACAGTTATAACCGTTACTAATATTTGGCCTTTAGTGACGAGTTTGAGCCGAGAAAATGTTGATTCTATAGTGACGATTTTAGTCTTTTCGTGACAGTTTAAAAACTATCACTAATACTTTATTCAGCTATTATTAGTAACGGTTTTTCAAACCATCACTAATACTTTGAAATAATTTATTTCTTTTTTAAAAATTCCTATAAAAACCTTTAATTACATTTTAGCATACATAAAATTAAACTAGAATTACTAAAACATTCATAAATTATTCAAAATTCAAATAAAAATTATTCAAAATTCAAATACATGTATACAAATACAAATTGAAATTAAAAAATAAAAAATAATTTTGTTTAGATAACAATGAATACAAAAAAAGTCAAAATTAAAGTTGCGCGCATCCGACACGACTGTAGTGCCTGACATCGTCGTAGTATTGTGACAGCCACAAACCCTGCAAAATAATAATTATACAAGAAATTAGTATACAAGGTTTGAACATATATGTATATACTATAATTACAAATGATTTGATAGCAAAATGATAAGATATTCAGACATAGTGTAAAAAAATGATACAATCGTAAATAACTAAGTTTGATAAGTCGGAATTCACCCCAACTCAGTTTGGACCTCGTATGCCCATTTTGGACTTGTTTTGTAGGCCATACCGTTCAATCTTGGGAACCGACAACTCATTTTACGTAGGTTTAGTTACCGCTAGTCATTTACTTACTAGTATGGTGGTGGTAGTTGGTTTATGGTAAAAACAAGCGTATTTTACGTTTTGGGCACCTTGAACTCCATTTTTGACTTGTTTTGTAGGTCATATGGTTCAAATCTGGCAACCATTGTTTCAATTGATGTAGGTTTAGTTCCCATGGGTCTTTTTTCTTATGAGTATGGTGGCGGTAGTCAATTTGTATAAAAAGTATGTATATTTTATGTTTTGGGCACCTTGAACCCCATTTTTGACTTGTTTTCAGGTCGTGCAATTTAAACTTGGGAATTGTTGGCTCATTTGATGCAAGACTAGTTCCCACAGGTCATTTTACTTATGATCATGGTGGCTGTAGTTGGATTGCAGTAAAAACATCTACATGCCATGTTTTGGACACCTTGAACCCTAGCCGATTTTGACTTGTTTTGCAATTTATATGGTTCAAACTTGGGAACCGTCATACCATTTGATGCAAGGTTAGTTCTCAACGGTCATTTTACTTACGATTGCGGTGCCAACAGTTGGTTTGTGACAAGAACAAGCATAAACCATGTTTTAGAACCCCATTTTTGATTTGTTTTGTAGGTCATACATTTCAAACTTAGGAATCGTCGGCTACTTTGACACAAATTTAATTCCCACGGGCCATTTTACTTATGAGCATGGTGGTGGTAATTGGTTTGCGACAAAAACATGCATATTTCATGTTGTGGGCACCTTGAACCTCAATTTTGACTTTTTTTGTATGTTATATACGGTACAAGCATGGGAACCGTTGATTCGTTTCACATAGGACTACTCCCCACAAGTCATTTTACTTAAGAGCATGGGGGCAGTAGTTGGTTTGTGACAGGAACATACATATTCCAAGTTTTGGGCACCTTGAACCCCATTTCGGACTTGTTTTGTAGGTCATACTGTTCAAACTTGGGAGCCGTAGGCTCATTTGATATTGGTTTAGTTCCTGCAGGTAATTTTACTTAAAATTATGGTAGCAGTAGTTGGTTTGTGACAAAAACAAGTGTATTTTACGTTTTGGGCACCTTAAACCCTATTTTTAACTTGTTTTGTAGGTCATATGGTTCACATTTGGGAACCATTGCATCGTTTGTTGTAGGTTTAGTTCCCATGGGTCATTTTTCTTATGAGTATGGTAGCGGCAGTCATTTTGTGTAAAAAGTATGCATGTTTCACGTTTTGGGCACCTCAAACCCCATTTTGACTTGTTTTTAGGTCCTACGGTTTAAACTTAGAAACCGTTGGTTGATTTGATGTAGGATTAGTTCCCATGGGTCATTTTACTTACGATCATGGTGGCGGTAGTTAGGTTGTGGAAAAAACATCTATATTCCATGTTTTAGGAACCTTGAAACTCGATTTTGACTTGTTTTGTAGGTTATATGGTTTAAACATGGGAACCTTCGAACCATTTGACGCAGGTTTAGTTCCCACACATCATTTTACTTACGAATACAGTGGCGATAGTTGGTTTATGACAAGAATAATCATAGTACATGTTTTGGGCACCTTGAATCCCATTTTTGACTTGGTTTGTAGGCCATATGGTTCAAACTTGAGAATAATTAGCTTGTTTGACCCAAGTTCAGCTTGTGCGGGTCATTTTACTTATGAGTATAGTGGCGGTAGTTGGTTTGTAACAAAAGCATGTATATTTCATATTTTAGGCAGCTGGAACCCTATTTTTGACTTGTTTTGTAGGTTATGTGGTTCAAACATGGGAACCATTGGCTCATTTGATGGAGGACTAGTTCGTACAGGTCAATATACTTATGAGCATGGTGGCGGTAGGTTGTTTGTGATAAGAACAAGCATATTCCACGTGTTGGGCTCCTTGAACACTATTTTTTACTTGTTTTGCAGGTCATACAGTTCAAACTCAGCTCACTCGATGTAGGTTTAGTTCCCATGGGTCATTTTGCCTATAATTGCAGTGGCGGCAGTTGGTTTGTGATAAGTTTAGTATATTTCACATTTTGGGCACCTTGAATCCCAATTTTTACTTGTTTTGTACGTCATACGACTCAATCTTTGGAACCTTTGGCTCGTTTGATGCAAGTTTAGTTCTCACAGGTCATTTTACTTATAAATATAGTGGCAGAAGTTGGTTTGTGAAAAAACATGCATATTTCATGTTCTACACATGGAACCCCATTTTTGACTTGTTTTGTAGGTCATATGCAAACTTAGGAACTGTTGGCTTGTTTGAAGTAGGACTAGTTCCCATGGATCATTTGACTTACGAGAAAGTTGGTGATAGTTGGCTTACGACAAAAACATGCATATTCCACATTTTGGGCACCTTAAACCTCATTTTGACTTGTTTTGTAGGTCATACAATACAAACATGGGAATCATTGGCAAATTAACGCAAGTTTAATTCCCACGGGTCATTTTACTTACGAGCACATGGTGGTAGTTGATTGTGACAAAAACATGCGTATTCCATGTTTTGGACACCTTGAACCCTATTTTTGAGTTGTTTTTTGCAAGTCATATGGTTCAAACATGGGTACAGTTAGTTCATTTCACACAGGTTATTTCTCATGGGTCATTATACTTACGAGTATGGTGGCAATAGGTTGTTTGTGAAAAGAAACATGCATATTTCACATTTTAGGCACATGAAACCCCCATTTTTGACTTGTTTTGTAGGTCCTACGATTCAAACTTGGGAACCGTTGACTCGTTTGACACAAGAGTATTTCCCACGGGTCATTTTACATATGGGCATGGTAGTGGTAGTTGGTTTGTGACAGGAACAAGCATATTCCACATTTTTGGCACCTTGAACTCCATTTTTACTTATTTTGAAGGTCATGTGCTTCAAACTTGGGAACCATTGGTTCGTTTGATGAAGGACTAGTTTCCATAAGTCATTTTACATACGAGCATGGTGGCGGTAGTTGGTTTGTGACAAGAACAAGAATATTCCATGTATTGGGCACCTTTAACCCCTTTTTTAACTTGTTTTTTTTTGTCATATGGTTCAAACTTGGGGCGAATATTTTTAATTAAATACCTAATTACTCTCAATATTTTAACATTATGTTCTATTTATAACATTTGAGTTTTATTGAGTAATTTATAAATTTTTGGTATTTTTTATCGTAGGACAATTATTGGAAGCTAAAAGCGACACTATTTCGTATTCCAGACATAACTTTCTCGTCCGAACTCCGATCGAGACGATTCAAAATTATGGGAAAAGCTGAGGAAGAGCTCTACGACTTTCATGTTTCAAGCTTTGAGAGATATGGGCTCTAGAATAGTCAAATATGGGCATGTTCACTAGGAAACAAAAATAAGAAAAAAAAAAAAAAGGGAAACAAGAAAAGAAAAGAGAACAAAAATATTTTTGGGCCGGGTTGATGTGACCGGGCCATGCAGCTAGTAGTGTGTGCGGGTGTGGGCTTGGTGCGGTGGCCGTGTAGGGCCTCTAGGCTGGGTCTTTTTATTTTCAGCTTTCTCCTTCATTCTTTCATTCTGGCCCCCTCTCATCTCTTCACTCTTAACTCTCTGTCCCATTCCTTCTTCTGTCTCCTCCTCTCCTTCTTCTCTTCCTTTCTCTTCTCCCTCTTCTCTCCTCTCCGTTTTCCTTTTCTCTTCCTCTGTCATTCTTCCTCTCTTCCCTTCTCTCCTTACTCTCTTCTCCCTCTTCTTGTTCTGTTGCTACCTCGAGACTCCCCTACGACATGCTGCTCTTGTGTGCTGCGACTACTCCTGCAAGTCCCCCTTGCTTTGCTTCAATTTACCTGCAACCCGAAGCTGTTCCTGCTGAAGATCAACTATACTGGCTGCTGCTCCTCCTTCAACCCGAAGCCCCTGTGCCGCCATCCCTGCTGTGTGCTGCTGCTGAAGGAGGAGGACCCGAGAAGCCCCTGTTTCAGATTACTACACTGCTGCTGCTCCCTGCTTCAGCCTACGACATGCTGCTCTTGTGTGCTGCGACTACTCCTGCAAGTCCCCCTTGCTTTGCTTCAATTTACCTGCAACCCGAAGCTGTTCCTGCTGAAGATCAACTCTACTGGCTGCTGCTCCTCCTTCAACCCGAAGCCCCTGTGCCGCCATCCCTGCTGTGTGCTGCTGCTGAAGGAGGAGGACCTGAGAAGCCCCTGTTTCAGATTACTACACTGCTGCTGCTCCCTGCTTCAGCTTACGGCCAGCCACGGGCTTGTTTACTCTCCTTTTTCTCTTTCTTTTTCTTTCTCTTTCTTTTCTTCTTCTTTATTTGTTTTTCTTGCTTTTAAATACTTGAATGGTTAATGTTAATTTTGAGTATAATTTCTGTTAAAGTTTAGCCTTTTGAATCTTTGATGGGTTATTATTGTTAAAGTTAATTAATTTTTATTTTTATTTTTAATTAATATTAGCATTAGATTTAATTTTTATGTTTGAGTTAATTTTTATTTGATTAAAAGTTCGGTTTGGTTTCTTGAAAGAAAAAAAAAAAAAAGAATAAAATACAAAAAAAAAGGGAAAAAAAATCTTCTTTAGGACTTAAATTAGTTGTCTTTTTTAAAATTTAATTTTGTTGGGTTCTATTTAAAAATAAACTCGTTTAATTAAAGTCCAAATTTTTGTTATTGTATATAGTTATTGTTTAGTTGTTAAAGTCTTAATTTTGATTCAAGTTCTTGATTGCGTTAAAAATTTGGTTTTTCTTATTTGAGTTTATGTTCAATTGAGTTTTTTTTTAATTGCATGCTTAAATTTGTGCTTAAAGTTATCATTTTTAATCTTTTTCCGGAGTTCAACGTGTGTTTCAATTCTTGCCTGACTATTAGACGTAGAATTTTTGTTTCTTATTGTTAAATTTAGTGCATATTAGGATTCATAATTTTAATTTCGTGTTGTTTTAATTCGTTAAAGAAATCTCAACAAATTAGAAAACCCGAATCTGAACTGTGTTTAGTAAACTTTTTTTTTTTTTGGATTATACAAAATTTGGAATTAAACTGCATTCCCTGAGGAAATGATCTGGTCCTTGGGCTAATTATTACACAACTGAACTCCTATATTTGTGATAGCTTCCGAGTTGCTCATTTTTAGAGTGAGTCAAGTTTTTGGCGTCTTTGTCGGGGAATGTCAGTTTTAGTTTCAAACTAGTGTTTTTTCCATTATTTTAATTTTTATCATGAAAAAGAAAAATAAAAAAAAGAAAAGAAAAAAAAGAAATTTTTTTTTTTGAGTTTTTGTTGACCCTATTGGTCATGTCTCGATTTTGATAATGACAAATACTCTAGTATTTAATGTCTGTCAAATTTGTGTGCAAGTTCATAATAACAAGATCAGTTGATGGCATGTGAAGACTTGAAAACTGAAGACCCTAAAGACTATTTTCATGTTGTAATTCATTTCACTATTATTGGGTCTGTAATATTTAAGTAGAAAATGTCTGTAATTGTAAGAACCCGAACCGTAATATGTGGATTAAATATTCGAAAGAAGGGTAAAGTGGTAATTTAGGCAAGCTTCGTTGACGAAGCTAGAGTTCGTCAACGAAGCTAGAGTTCATCGACAAAGTCCCTTTTGTTCTCGGAGACAAAATTTAGTGTATCATTGATGAGAAGATCCCGAGGGATTTTGGAAAATCTGGAACCTCGGGCTCGTCGATGAGGCCATCGTCTTGTCGACGAAGGTAAAATGCAGACTCATCGACGAGGACGCTAGTTCGTTGACGAATCCACCCGAGTCAAAGGGCTATAAATATTCAAATGGGTTGCTTCCAAGTTAAGTTAGCTTAAAATCTTTCTCCCTCTCTCTAGAACTCGAAGCTCTCTCTCTCTCTCTCTCTCTCTCTCTCTCTCTCTCTCTCTCGATTTCTTCGTTGTTTGTCACTAGATTCATAAATTTGATGTTACTGCGAGGATCAGAGAAGGATTCTCTATGTTTCTAGCAGATCGGAATCTCGTTTCTAGTAGTTTTGTGTTTCGGGCCAAAATCGAGGTAAGACTCGATTTTCCTTTCTGATTCGAAATATGTGTAGTAGTATGAGTTGTAAGCATGTATTGTACTATGGTTTGTAGGTTTTGGACTCTCAGTTCGTAGTTTTGGGGATCGTAGAGTTCGTAGTTGGATTTCGGGTTAAGGTAAGGAGATTCTGTTTATATCAGTTACTTTTTGAAATCGGGATCGGTAAGCTTATAGGCTACGATCGTATGTATGTTTTGGTAACTTATTTGGGAAAATATATCAGGTAAAATACGAATTTTTGGGTTACAGTTTTCAGGAAAGTTTTAGGGATTTTGAGTATCATCTCTACTTTATTTGGAAAACTGTTTATTTTGTTTAAATTGTATTATTGAGATGACTGTTATCCATATGTGTATAAAACTAAATACTTGAATTGGAAAACGATATGATTTTCTGTAAACCAAATAAGTGTGGTATGTATGGTTGTATGTAATTGTTCTAGGTATTTTGTAAAACAGCAATGTGACGGCTAATTACCGTATGCTGATGAGTATAGAAACATGAGTTTCAAAATGATTCCAGGTTTAGTGAAATAGGCTAAGAGCGGCTAATTACCATACGCCGAAACATCTATGTGGCGGCTAATTACCGTACGCTGTGCCATGTACCGGTGTCAAAACCGTGGGCGAGTGTCAAGACCTGCTCATTTTTCACATAATATTTTTTTTTTATATAATATACCCAATACCACACATCTCATATCCCAACTCAGCAGGTCACAATCTACCTGGACCCGTGGGTACCAGGGATACATCAGAACATACAACAGAAGCCTAAGCATCAGGAAACATGCAATCATATACATCACATACCATATATTACAATAACCAGAGTTACTACAATCAATGTATTTCCATATATAGATATATATAACCCAAAAATGTAATATAGGGACAATCCTCACAAAATCTAACGGTCCCTACCAAAAACTCACCCTTCAAAAAGGGCAGATAATCAGCACTAGGTCAGCGGGGCTTTTCCCGCTCTCCTATCAGGAGCTCCTGAAAATTTTATGAAATTTAGGGGTAAGACACCTCTCATTAAGGGAAATAAACTAATACCAGTGTGTGGCAACATGAGTAATTTGTGTTCTACATATACCATACATATCATATTCAGTACTGTTTATCAAATCTGGGAAAAACATATGTATATCAAAACATGGCAGAACATACTGCATTTCATAAGCCTATCTCATCTCATATCATAATAATAACATAAAAACAATTCTAGTAGGTTAGCTGACTGTTGTCATGTATTACCCCCATATGACTGGGTTGTGTGGCCCGAAGGCGGGACCTGACAATGGTTGGCCGACCACTGCCAAGTCAAACAGTAGTTTGTAGGTCCAATGGGTCTACCCAGACTAGTACATACACCAGGGGTGATAACAACACACTTCTTGAAATTAACCACATCGACCATCTAATCTCACACCACTCTATACAGCGGCGTTAACACAGATATCATGATCATGAAGACCGTGGACACATAGCAACGGTACCGTGCAAGTGCTAGCCTAAACCAAGTCAACCAGGTTCTGATATCATATAACATATACTATACATAGATATCTCATATCATTTATTTCCACATCAATCATATCATTTTGCACATATACGTATATCATGAAAATCATCGGCCCATACGCCAGAATTACACATTTTATCATAGCTTGGCCCGTACACTGGCAAATCACATAGTACAACCCGTACGCTGGCAAATCACATAGCTCGGCCCGTACGCCGAAAAATTACATAGCACAGCCCGTATGCTGGCAAATCACATAGCTCGGCTCATACGCCGGCAAATCACATAGCACAACCTGTAAGCTGGCAAATCACATAGCTCGGCCCGTACGCCGGCAAATCACATATATATAAAAATATCTCGGCCCGTATGCTAGTTTTTCAACATAAAAATCCATACCATCCACATTCCCAGAAAATAGTATTTCACAACATTTTATACTTATGCCACACTGAACCAATTTTTCATGTATTCAACATATCATCTTTTAAACAGTATTTTCCAACCATAAATCATATATATAAATATATTTATTTTTCCTGAAACCAGATGCTACATATATATTTATACATGCATTTTATCAAAAAGAACTAGCTTAGTTTATCCCTTTACCTGATTCCTAAAAAGCCCCTAAGAAAATCTTCCCCGCACCCGCATGGTTCCTGACTCAACACCCTAAAAATGAAAACACGCAGAATTAAAATTCAGTATTTTTACGCGTATATTACTTTCTTCAACTGTCAAAAATCCAAATATTGAGTATAAAGCCTTACCTCAACTTAGGGATGATTTCTAACTTCGTTTCCCTGACGATCCGCTCTGGCAAACTTGTAGAGAACTTCGCCAAGAGCGTCATGGTAGCCTCAAATCTTCGATCCGGCGACTGATGGGGCCAAAATCGAAGAGAGAGAGAGAGAGAGAGAGAGAGAGAGAGAGAGAGAGAATAGAATAGGAGGAGAGAGAGAAGAGATAGCTTCGTGGGTAAGTTAAAAAAATCTGGATTTTCCATATTTATAAAACAGGGGATTTCGTCGATGAGCCAGTCCTTCGTCGACGAATTCTTATTAATTTCATCGACTAAATTCAGTCGGCTCAAACCCCCCTCTCGGTATTTCTTCATCGACGAAATTCAGTCCTTTGCCGATGAATTTTCTTAAGCCTTCGTCGACGAATCCCCTGTATTCGTCTACGAATCCCTGCTGATCCCCTTTTCTTAATCCTTCCAAAGTTCAATGTCGTCGACGAAGTCAACTACTTCCTTCTGTTTCCGGTTTCCATTTCTATTTCTTTATTATTTAAATTTCATTTTAAATTCGGGTCGTTACAACGAGAGTGTCCGACTCTATATCCGAGAGTGTGAAATATCACCTGTATCCCGGCTGGTCACCGAGAGGTGGGAGCTACACTGTATTGACAATGTAATCACTGTGAAGTTTCGGGTTTCATGGAGTAGTTGTGTATTAGTGTGAGCTACATCGTATTGGAAACGTAATCGCTGTGAAGCTTCGGGTTTCATAAAGTAGTTGTGTATTAGTGTGATGACACTGACCATATGTTTGGGTATCGTATGTACTGGAATGGATTTGCGAAAATACTGGAACTGTATGGAACTGTATGGACATGGTTTTGAACTGTATTGTATTGTATAGTGTTATGTTTTACGAAATAACACTGGTATGCCACACACTGATATAACCTGTTTTCTTCCTTACTGAGAGGTGTCTCACCCTGAATGTACATACAAATGTTTTCAGGTCCTTCAGGTAGCCGTAATTAGCATCCTAACAATCGAAAACGGGGGTGTCGTTAGTTGCTGTTAGTGCCTGTTTAGGTACGAGTTTTTGTAACCGGGTTGTCGTGATGGTTTTTGTAGACACCCGGGGTATGTTTTGTGACTATGGGTAATGTATATCCTAGCTTTGTATAGACTCTGGTATGGTGCTGTACATGTATAGAAAGACTATATTCCGCTGTGTAATTAATGTGTATGGATGTATATGTGTTTGTGTATAGAGCATCTGTATACCCCATAGGGTCGTACCCTTTTATTGTATTGTATCATGTATGTTTTAATTGATAAAGATAGGTTAGGTTACTATATTCACACCTGGGACCCATCTGCAGGTTCGAGGCATGACAGCTTGGTATCAAAGCTAACCGGGTTGCTAGGTCTTGTAGACTTGGTTAGGTGTATTTATGTGTACATACCAGAGTATAGGATGTAGGGAATGGGTAAAGTAGGTCAAGGTTTGTGTTGTTGCTAGACAAGGACTCGTTGGCGGTGTTCTATGTTCTTCCTGGAATGATGATTTCAGAAAGATCATGGCAAACCATTGATGATTTTTTGTGTCGGTGTGGTAAGACAGACCTAGGCTAGGAGAGTAGTAGTAGTTGACATAATTAGTTCTTATGATTGTGTTACCTGTGTACGATATAGGAATTCTAACCGATTCCTATTGTTTTCATAATGGAGCCCAAGGATAATAACTTGGAGAGTGGCTCCGAGGAGACGATGAGCAATGAGTCTCCTTCTGTGTCTCATAGTTTGGCGAGGCAAGTTATCCGAGAGATCGGGCGGAGTGTTAGGAGATGCGAATGCTCTCCTACTGATGCGGGGTGTACCATCGAGAGGTTTACAAGCATGCACCCTCCGACATTTACAGGAGGACCCGATTCTATTGTAGCGGAGGACTGGGTCGAGAAGATTGAGAGGATTTTGGAAGTACTCCACCGCACTGATAGGTAGAAGGTCTTGTACACTACCTTTCAGCTGACTGGGTAGGCAAGGCGTTGGTGGACTGCGGTGAGTTTGCTTGAGAGGAAGAGAGCTGGTCCATCTCGTATGACATGGGGCTGCTTCAAGGAGGTATTTTTCGAGAGATACTTTCCGGTCTCCACTCGGGATGCAAAGGCCGATGAGTTCTCGTGCTTGACGTTGGGAACTCTGACGGTGCAAAGGTATGCCGCTAGATTTATTGAGTTATCGCGGTTTGCACAGTACTTGGTCCTGAATGAGTACGAGAAGGCTCGGAGGTTCGAGAGGGGTTTGAGGAAAGACATCCGCAGTCTTGTGGGGATGCTGCAGATCCGTGAGTTATTTGTCTTTGTGGATAAAGCCACCATAGTTGAGACCGACCTTTAGGGTGATGAGGTGGTGCAGGAATAGGAAGAGGCCAGTTTCTTCTGGTTCTCAATTTGGTCTTCAGCAGGGACAGTGGAAGAAGAAGAAGAACTATAGTTCGGGTTATCAGCAGTTTACCGAGTGGTAGAGTTATCAAGGGGATCCATCCTCCGCACCATGCGCCAAGTGCTATAAAAGGCACGATGGGGAGTGTCAGCCGTTCTGGGGTAACTGCTACAATTATGGCAAGCCGGGCCATATGTTACAGGGCTGTCAGACACCGAGGAGAGATACGCCTGCACAGAGCCAGAACTGTGGGAGTAATCAAATGCCTCGGGGGAATTACCAAGTAACCACGGCTTTGGCGAGGGTATATTCACTGACTCTAGCAGATGTGGAACACGCTGGGAACGTGGTGATAGGTACCATGTTTTTGTTTTCAAATTCAGCTATCGTCTTATTTGATTCGGGGGCAACCCATTCGTTCATATCTTCTAGTTTTGTGAATTTTTGTGGGGCTGAAACCCATGTGATGGATGAGAGGTTGTCTGTGGCTACACCGACTGGGAGTGTGATGATCTGTAGTAAGATGTTAGGAAACTTCCCAGTTGTAATTTAGGAGAGATTGCTACCAACAAATCTTGTAGTATACGACATGTATGGTTTTGACGTCATACTGGGGATGGATTGGCTATTCTCCAGTTTTGCAGTGATTGATTGTCGTAGGAAGGTAGTAGTGTTCAGACCTCTTAGGGACCAGGAGTATGAGTTCGTAGGATTGCGTGTGCGTTCGACGCCACAAGTTCTATCAGCATTACAAGCGAGGAGGCTACTTTTGGACGGGTGTCAGGAGTACCTAGCTTGTGTGAAGGAACCGCCACGGGATGAGTTGAGACTCGAGGATATTCAGGTAGTCAATGAGTTTCCGGATGTGTTTCTTGATGATTTACTTGGTTTACCTTCGGATTGTGAGGTGGAGTTTACGATAGAGTGGTTGCCTAGAAAGGCACCTATCTCTAAAGTTCCGTACCGGATGACTCCAGCAGAATTTCTAGAGTTGAAGGAGCAGTTGCAGGAATTACTGGACCAAGCTTTTATTCGATCGAGTGTTTTGCCCTGGGGAGCTCCAGTTTTGTTTGTGAAGAAGAAGGACGGGTCAATGCGTATGTGCATTGATTACCGTGAGATTAATAAGGTGACTGTGAAGAACTGTTACCCGTTGCCTCGTATAGATGATCTCTTTGACCAGTTGCGGGGAACACATGCCTTTTCGAAGATTGACCTACGGTCAGGGTATCATCAAGTGAGGGTTAGGTCTGAGGATGTAGCGAAGACTGCTTTCCGAACCAGATACGGCCACTATGAGCTCTTGGTTACGCCGTTTGGTTTGACCAATGCATCGACAATGTTCATGGATATAATGAACAAGGTTTTCCATAAGTACCTAGATCATTTCGTAGTGGTGTTCATCGATGACATTCTGGTATATTCAAGGAGTTCGGAAGAGCATAAGAGTCATTTGAGGTTGGTGTTACAGATTCTGCGGGAAAGGAAGTTGTATGCCAAGCTGAAGAAGTGTGAATTCTGGTTGAATCAGGTTGTGTTCTTAGGCCATGTGGTGTCTAAGGGTGGTATCTCAGTTGATCCTAGAAAAACTGAAGCTGTGGGTGACTGGGCGAGACCGAAGAGTGTGCAGGAGGTATCTTAGTTTTCTGGGACTGGCGGGTTACTATCGTCGCTTTGTAGAGGGTTTCTCTAAATTGTCTGGACCTCTAACACGATTGACTAGGAAGGGGGTGAAGTTTGATTGGACTAGTGATTGCGAGTAGTGCTTTCTTGAGTTGAAGCACTGGCTGGTTACTGCTCCAGTATTGACCATTCCATCGGGGGATGGGGGGTTTGTGATCTATAGCGACGCATCCTTGAAGGGCTTGGGATGTGTTTTTATGCAACAGGGTAAGGTAGTAGCTTATGCTTCTCGACAACTTAAGGAGTATGAGAAGAATTATCCTACGCATGACCTAGAGTTAGCTACTGTTGTTTATGCCCTAAAGATCTGGCGACACTACCTGTACGGTGTTCAGTGTGAGATTTTCACTGATTACAAAAGCCTCAAGTACTTTTTCACGCAGAAGGAGCTAAATATGAGGCAGAGGCGGTGGCTAGAGTTGATCAAAGACTATGATTGCACGATCAGTTATCACCTAGGGAAGGCGAATGTGGTAGCAGATGCGTTGAGTCAGAAGTCAGAGTATGCAGCAGTATCTTCAATTTGAGCTCAGCATCATGTCAAATGGGATCTAGAAAGCCTTGGCGTGGAGTTGATGTCTGGTGATCATCAGGCTTTCATTGCTAGCTTGGTGATCTAGCCGATCTTATTTGAGCGTATTAAATCTGCGCAGGCTAGTGATGCAGAGTTAGCTGAGATAGTGGAGAAAGTGTAGTAGGGGTTGACTGGGATTTTAACATCTCTGAAAGAGGTGTGTTGAGGTTTGGGACTAGGCTGTGTGTTCCAAGCGATAATGAGATCAGAAGGATGATTCTGGAGGAAGCACATCGTTCTTTGTATATGGTACCTCCGGGTAGTACGAAAATGTATCGAGATTTGCGCGAGTCCTTCTAGTGGAGTAGTATGAAGAGGGAGATTGGCCGGTTTGTGGAGCAGTGTCTGACATGTCAGCAGGTGAAAGCTAAGCATCAAAGTTCGGCAGGGCCGTTGTAGCCTTTGCCTATTCTGGTGTGGAAATGGGAGCATATTTCCATGAACTTTGTTACCGAATTTCCGTCCATGCTTCACGCGCAGAATGCTATTTGGGTAATCGTGGACAGGTTGATGAAATCTGCTCACTTTGTACTGATGAAAGTTAGCTACCCTTTGAGTAGGCTAGTAGACCTGTATGTGCATGAGATAGTGAGAATGTACGGAGTACTGGTGTCTATTGTTTCTGATCAAGATTCGAGGTTTACTTCTCGATTCTAGAAGGGCTTGTAGGGAGCACTGGGGACGAAGCTTACTTTTAGTACGGCGTTCCACCCCTAGACTGATGGACAATCGGAGAGGACAATATAGATCTTGGAGGATATGTTACGGACTTGTATATTAGACTTCGGTGGTAGTTGGATTCAGTTTCTGCCATTGGTGGAGTTTGCTTATAACAATAGTTTTCAGGCTAGTATCGGGATGGCACCGTTCGAGGCTCTGTATGGTTAAAGGTGTCGATGTCCTTTTTTTTTTTTTTTTATCAAAGGGTAAATATATATTGATCAAAAGGATATGTACAGAAAATATTGAAACATACACCGAGAAGGGATGCCAAAGCTCCCAAACAATACAAATAGCATCAAACTAAGAAAAAAACCTAACAACAAGTACAATCCAATCTAGGCATACCCAGGGCACAAGGCAAGTACAATCAATAACTGGGCATACCCAAAACACAGATAGCAGGAACGATCAGAGTAGTAGGCCAAGATCTCAAGTTCCAATCTTCCAAACCACAGATAGCATGCATGCCTGGAGCTTCCACATTACCATGCCAGTGAGGGCAATACACAAACCCACTGCAATGGAAATCAAGACAGCTTCTGAAAACCAAAAGCGTGTAGCACTGTATAATGTCAACCACCGGATGAAAAGAATTCCATCCAAAAATAAAGTGGAAGATGCAATTCCCGCTAGTTCTAATTGCAAACGAAACTTCATGTAGGCAATTCAAAATTAAAGGACAAACTGAATGGAGGAACTTTAAAAAAAAAAACAAAGAACAAAACCCACACAGCAAAAGGCAAATAAGATCACGCGGCCACTGACAGAACAAGCAGACCCTATGACCGGCTAGAATAAATGCTCGCTGACATGGAATAAATGCACTCTGACATGCATAAGCGCCAAAGTGGACAACATTTGAAAATCAAATTTGAAGATTAGAAATCAAGAGGGCCATGGAAAGGGTGACACACGGACCACAAACACATGAACAGTAGAATCACAAAACACAAAATCCAATCGGGAACAGAGGGAGATGAACAGAACCCGCCCAACAAGAACAAGGCACGAACTGACGAACAGAATGAAGCCAAAGCAGAAACAAAACAGTGAAACAGAGATCCCGATCGAAAGAAAACAAAACAGCCAGAATGACTAAGGCAAACTCTAGAACTGAGAAAGGAACAAACAATAACTGGAACAAAGAACTGAAATAACAAAACCAAAGAAACGAAGTGAAGTAACCTCCATTCAGACAGAGTGGGGAAGAAGACGCACGAAACACCTTCGAACCCAGAATTTGTGACTTCTCTTTTGCAGATCTAAATTGAAACTCATATTAAGCTTCCTAAACCGGACAACCCGCTAGAATTCCAATTCCACAGCTCGATGGGAATCAGGAACAGTCAGGGTGGCAACCACGTTGAGTCGAAAGTCCTTCGGAGTAGGGAAATCTTCATCAACACCAAAATGGACCACCACACCATCTGGGAACAATTTACTACCGGGAAAGAAAAATCCAACATAAACAGCACCACCCCATTTATGCTTTGCCACAACCGAGAACCACTCAGCCTCCGCACAAAGCAGCGGTGGAAAGACCTTGACCCAAAGATTTAAGAAATCCTGGGAAGTTCCAACATCCTTCTTCAATTGAAGTTTCTGTATGACAATCTTCATGGCATTGCGGGAAGAAAAACTCCCCATCGCCAATCGGAATCCAAAAATCATGAAAGAGGTTCAGTCATGGGCGAGCTTCCTCCGTGGACAAGTGCCTTTCTCTAAAGAGAGGTTAGTGAACATCAGGTTTTAGGACCTAAACTCGTATAGTAAGTTTTTGAGAATGTGAGTTTGATCCGGGAGACGATTAGATTGGCTCAGAGTCGGCAGAAGAGTTATGCGGATGTTCGCTGCCATAAGTTGGACTTTGAGGTGGGGGGGTAAGGTATTCCTTAGAATCGCTCCGATGAAGGGAGTGATGAAATTCAGAAAAAAGGGCAAATTGAGTCTGAGGTATATCAAACCGTTTGATATTCTTGAACGAGTGGGTCCAGTAGCCTACCGGATTGCGCTTCCCCCTATGCTCTCAAGGATCCATGATGTATTTCACATATCATTGTTGAGGAGGTACGTACCGAATCCGTCGCATGTTTTTAGGTACGAATCTTTGGAACTGGGGAGGCTTTGGCGTATGAGGAAATACCTATTCAGATTCTGGACCGAAAAGTTCAGAAGTTGCGTACCAAGGAAATACTGTTAGTAAAGGTACTGTGGCGGAATCACACAGTTGAGGAAGCTTCTTGAGAATTAAAGGCAGAAATACGTCAGAAGTATTCACAGTTGTTTTGAGTAGTAGTCTTGATGACAGAGTCGATATGTGTATGTATGTATGTATGTAATACTTTGTTATCGTATTAGTATTATGTGGTTAGTCTCTAGGAGGGTCCAGTTGTATTATGAGCTCCCGAGGCCGTGTATGTATGTAACCACGGTATTCCTCTGCCATAAGTGAGGGAATGTATGTATGTATGTATCGTAACAGGGCTACGTATAAATGGCCGCCGGTTCTTCTTAGTGTATGTATGTATGTATCGTAACGGGGCTGCATATAAATGGTTGCCGGTTCTTCTTAGTGTATGTATGTATTGTGACAGGGCTGTGTATAAATGGCTGCCAGTTCATTTTAGAGTGTGTATCTATTTGGTAATATGAATGTGTTCGTAATAAGAGATTGCATATTTCGAGGATGAAATTTTGTAAGGAGGGGAGGTTGTAAGAACCCAAATCGTAAATGTGGATTAAATATTCGAAAGAAGGGTAAAGTGGTAATTTAGGCAAGCTTCGTTGATGAAGCCAAAGTTCGTTTATGAAGTCCTTTTTATTCTCAGTGATGAAATTTAGTGTCTTGTCAACAAGGAGATCCCAAGGGATTTTGGAAAATCTGAAACCTCGGGCTCATCGACGAGGCCACCGTCTTGTCGACAAAGGTAATGGTGGACTCGTTGACGAGGACACCAATTTTTCGACGAATCCACCAGAGTCAAAGGGTTATAAATATTCAAATGAGTTGCTTCCAAGCTAAGTTAGCTTAAAAATCTCTCTCTTTCCCTCCCTCCCTCTCTCTCTCTCTCTCTCTCTATCTCTCTCTCTCTCTCTCTCTATCTCTCTCTCTCTCTCTCTCTCTATTTTGATTTCTTCGCCTTTTGTTTCCAGATTCATAAATTTGACGTTACTACGAGGATCAGAGAAGGATTCTCTACGTTTCTAGCAGATCAGAATCTCATTTTGAGCAGTTTTGGGTTTCGGGCCAAAATCAAGGTAAGACTCAGTTTTCCTTTCTAATTCGAAATATGTGTAGTAGTATGAGTTGTAAGCATGTATTGTACTATGGTTTGTAGGTTTTGGAGTCTCGGTTCGTAGTTTTGGGGACCGTAGAGTTCGTAGTTGGATTTTGGGTTAAGGTAAGGGGATTCAGTTTATATCAGTTACTTTTTGAAATCGGGATTGGTAAGCTTGTAGGCTACGATCGTATGTATGTTTTGGTAACTTATTTGGGAAAATCTATCTGGTAAAATACGAGATTTTTGGGTTACAATTTTTGGGAAAGTTTGGGGATTTCGAGTATCATCTCTACTTTATCTAGAAAACTGTTTATTTTGTTTAAACTGTATTATTGAGATGACTGTTATTCATATTTGTATAAAATTGTATACTTGAATTGGAAAACGATATGATTTGTCGTAAACCAAATAAGTGTGGTATGTATGGTTGTATATAATTATTCCAGGTATTTTGTAAAACAGTTATGTGGCGGCTAATTACCGTATGCTGATGAGTATAGAAACATGAGTTTCAAAATGATTTCAAGTTTTGTGAAATCGGCTAGGGGTGGCTAATTACCGTACGCCAAAACAGCTATGTGGCGACTAATTACCGTACACTGCGCTATGTACTGGTGTCAAAACCGTGGGCGAGAGTGTCTGACTCTATATCTGAGGGTGTGAAATATCACCTGTATCCTGGCTAGTCATCGAGGGCTGAGAGCTACACTGTATTGGCAATGTAATCACTGTGAAACTTCGGGTTTCATGGATAGTTGCGTATTAGTGTGAGCTACATCATATTGGCAACGTAATCGCTGTGAAGCTTTGGGTTTCATAGAATAGTTGTGTATTAGTATGATGACACTGACCGTATGTTTGGGTATCGTATGTATTGGAATGGATTTGCGAAAATACTAAAACTGTATGGACATGGTTTTGAACTGTATCATATTGTATGTTGTTATGTTTTACGTAAATAACACTGATATGCCACACACTGATAGAACCTACTTTCTTCCTTACTGAGAGGTGTATCATCCCGAATGTACGTACAAATGTTTTCAGGTTCTTCTGGTAGGTGTAATTAGCATCCTAGCAGTCGGAAGCGGGGGTGTCGTTAGCTACTATTAGTGCCTGTTTAGGTACGAGTTTTTGTAAACGGGTTGTCGTGATGGTTTTTGTAGACACCTAAGGTATGTTTTGTAACTATGGGTAATGTATATCCTAACTTTGTATAGACTCTGGTATGGTACTGTACATGTATAGAAATACCGTATTTCGCTATGTAATTAATGAGTATGGATGTATATGTGTTTATGTATAGAGCATCCATATACCCCATGGGGTCAGACCCTCTTATTGTATTGTATCATGTATGTTTTAATTGATACAAAGACAAGTTAGGTTACTGTATTCACACCTGGGACCCATTTGCGGGTTTAGGGCGTGACAATAATAATCATTGGATGATATGCATGTGGGAACTATAAAGCTCAAGACCTTAGGGATTCGGTCGACCAACGCCGAATTTTTTTGGCAAGAAAAATGGCCTTAGAATTGACCCTAGGTAATTACACAACACTTGAAGTTGTCCCCATAATCACATAAATTATCTGGGAAATTAATTGAAGTGAAATTGGGCTAAATTGTAAAAATTGAGAGAGGTCGGGCGACCAAACCCCAGGTGAACAAATCACCTAGGGCGCCCGAACTTTTGAGAAGTCAACAATTTGACTAGCTCTCAGGCGACTGAACACAAAATGTTCCTATCTCCCTTGGGCACCTGAACCCTCTAAAAAGGAATTCTCAACTACCCAGTTTGCAGAACATTCACGCTCATTATGGCCTTGGGCGACCAAATTGGTCAGTTTAGTTAACCGAACTTGGCTTCAAGCACCTGAACCTCAGACATTTGGCTACTGACTTTGATTCAGCCACCCGAGCATAATTTCGGGCACCTAGACCTTTTAAAAATGATTTTCTGGATAAGTCTGTTTGGGCGACCGAACTTAAGTTTAGTCACCCGAATCTCTCAGGTAAAATTATTTTGTTAAGAGGTAAATGGGGTTAATTTTTTCTAAACCTATTTTAAACTTTTTTAATTATTCCCATTAGGTCCCTAACGGTCAAAAATCCTTCCTTGCCTATAAATACATGTTCATTTGCAACAATTACCAAGGATTAGCAAAATTGATTAGGGCCAAATTCTCTCAAATTCAAAAATCCTTTTTTAGCCTATAATACTCCAAAACACTTATACACATCATCCTTCTTGATCTTGCAAGTGTTGTGAGTCTATTTTGTGTGATTGTGCTTGATTCATACTTGCTAATACTCTTATTAGATTATATTGATTATTTGATTTTATTGAGAGTAGAAGCATCAAGTTCTTCCACTAATTTAACTTGATAAATCTTGTGTAGGAAGACTTGGAAAGTTGTGGTTCTTGCATTGTCATTGTAAGTTACCTAAGCCTATATTTTTGTGTGCAAAAATCATTTTCAAATATTGTTTTCAAACAACTCTTGTGCTTGCTGCATTGAAGAAAATATTTTTGAGTTTGTTTGAATATTATTGCTAACATCTTTGAAACCCTAATCTAACATGGAGATTTAGTTTATTTGGTTTTCAAAGAATATTTTGTTTGATACACTCTTGTGCTTGATTGTTTATAGACATAACCTTGAGGGTTGATTGTACACATAGAGCACCGAGCTTATAGTTCCCACATCATTGAGGTGCATTGATTATATTGTGTGTAGTGGTACATATGTGCTTATGTAAGAAGCGTTTGTTTATACATAAAATTTTATATCATTTGTATTCTAGGCGTGGGCCTGAAGAGGGAGACTAGCCTTGTTGAATAGTTCATGATTGGCTTAGACCCAGTTAGGAAAGTTAGGTGTGCCATCCTGGTAAGGCGTGTTGGTTGAGGTCAGCCCCTTCAATTGACCTAGTTGTAATTGGTTTACTCCACCCGTTAAGTGAGCTTTAGTGGAATCCTCGGGCTTGCGAACTAGAGCTAGTGTTGATTTTATTTTTCGCAATTTACTTTCTGCTCCTGTATGTTTATGTTAATCGTTCAAATATTTGATTAGGATTGTGAATACATAGAAAGACCCTAGGTTTTTGAAATACTGCTTGCTAGATTAGTTGAACCTAGGGGATTAATTTTTTAAATACCAAATTCCCCCCCCCCTCTTGGGAATACACCAAGGCTAATAGTTTTGAAGAAAATATGGCTGCACTTGCACCATGCACACTTATGGGTTTTTTGCAGCCCACACGAACCACACAACCATATTGCATCATATTGTCTGAGAATGCATAGAACTTTAACATTAAGCCTAAGATGATATCTGTGATACCTTAATTTTATGGGATGGAGTGTGAAAATCCATATGAACATTTAACTGATTTTGAACTTGTATGTGTTACATTCATAGATGAGACTGCTACTAATCAGGCAATTAGATTACGTCTATTACCTTTTTCATTGAAAGATAAGGCTACGACATGGTTTAATTCTATCTCTAGTTGGGTTGATATGCAAAACGAATTTCTGCATAAATTTTTTCCCTTATAGAGAATTCAATTTTTGCAAAAACAGATAAGTCGATTCATGTAAGGAGTTGATGAGACATTTCATGAATGCTGGGAGAGATTTAGAGATTTGATTAACATGTGTCCCCACCATGGATTTGAATCATGGCACTTGGTCAACTATTTCTACACTGCGTTGATTTCTAAATCGAAACAGTTTGTTCATATTATATGTTCAGGATATTTCTTCGACAAGGAGCCTGATGAGGCATTGGATTTTATGGATCATTTAGCTAAATATGCTCAGTAGTGGAACACTAGGATTGACAGAAGACCAATTGCAGCTTAACCATTGAGAGTAGTAGATGGTGGAGAGTGGTATGAACTAAAAGATGATTTTTATGCTGAGGCACGTATAACTGAACTCACCAGAAGAGTGGAGGCTATGGAGATGGAAAAGGAGAATAATACAGAGCAACTTTGGAATCAACCTTCCTAATCCTATGCACCCCCTTATCAGTCGTCATATCATCAGGCTACCTTTCAGCATTAGTATCAGCCATAACAGATCTCTCAGAGTTATGCACCTTTAGGATTTTAATCTAATGCAGCACCTGCTCCATTGGAGAAGTCTTTTGAGGATGCCTTTCAACTGTTTATGCAAATTCAAGTCACAATTAACAATTAGTACACTGAGGCCATAAATGAATTGCTGGACACCATTAATGAAATAAGCATGCAGTTGAATATCTTAAAAAAAAAAGGAATTTTCGATAAGAACCTCAGCCTAATCCTCAAGAATACCAGCACTAACAGCAACAAATACATAATGTTTCTCTTGAGACAGTAGAGGTCGTTATTACTTCGAGAAGTGGAAAAGAAGTTCCCCAACCTGAGATACTCACTGACAGACCAACAGTTGTCTCGATACTTGAAGTTACAACTGAGATAGATGAGGTCAAAGAAAAATCAGAAGTAGCAAGCCCAAAATTGAAGAAGTCAGTTAACGTGGAGACCGAGACCAATAAGGAGTACCAACCTGTGGTACCTTACCCTCAGAGATTGACAGTCGTGGAATCATCATTCCCTACTGGACTAAATGTCAAGGAGTGCAATGCTAAAGCAAATCCCCGCAGTGGTAAGGTGATGGGTACACCCGATAAAGAGGGTGAGCAGACTGGTGAGAGTTAAATTTTCAAAGAACTAGGTAAAAATTTTAATGTTGATGCTTCTGAAGAACCAAAGGTAACTACTACGACAACTTTGTCTCAAAGACTAGTTCTTAAAGAAATGAATTTCCTAGAAAATATACTGAATAAAGATCTTTTCTTGTTAAAACAAGGAAGGCAGTTTGTACATGTTTTGTCTGGTATCTTAGAACGTTTTGATTTATCTGAGGCTAACTTTTGTGCAAGTAACAAAACTGATTCATCGTGGCAACTCAAATTTGGAGACTTGCCAATTCAATTTAGGAACATGCATCCACCAGATGAAATTCCTCCAGAGCCTCCGCTAGACAAACTGTGATGTTTTTCTTTTCATTCTTTTCATTTTGTTTTACTTTGCTTTATTTTTAGTTTATTTTCAGGTGCATTTTTCTGTAGTTTCAGTTTTTCTTTTCCATTACTTCTCCAACCAGGTACGCTCTACTTCTCCCATGCACATATTTTCTATTTCCCCTATGCTTTCACATTGAGGACAATGTTCCACTTTAATTTTTTTTTTTGGGGGGGGGGGGGGAGGGGGTGAGAATTTACATCTGACACTGTGCACGTCCACTTGCTGAGTTTTGTATTAATTAATTAAAGAAAGAAAGAAAGAAAGAAAGAAAGAAAGGGTATTGAGGATAGATGATTATGCCATGATTAACACTGGTGTATACCCTTCACATACTTGCATATAACTTAAGAATTACACACTCGAGTCATTTATGGGTAGTTTCTCTTTATATGACTTTGTAACTCCATGAAGGTTGATTGGTAGTTCATTCTTGTTAATTTGATTATATAAAATCTTGTATTTACATAGTATCTTATGAGGCTGAATACACACATTCACATGATTCATTGCAGTTAGGGTTCCTTGTGAGCATTGAGAGAGCACCCGTGGCAACTATGACACCTTGTCAGGTATCCTTGAGCTATTTATTGTCATTTTGAGCGTTAACATCAAATTAGAGTTCATGAAACTCAATTTTCTTTTCTTCTGGACGATTTTTTGTACACTAGTCTCTGTTTTTGACTTGCTAGCCTAGAGGTGGCATCTAGTGGGGAGATAGAAGGCTGAGCCACCCCTAGAGATAGACTTAGTTCATGGAATACTATTCGAGCTTAATTCCCATTGGTGGTATGAAGATAATAAAAGAAGTGTAATAATTGTCCTAATTAACAATGAAAAGACAGAAATTGAAGAATGAGCAGAAGAAAGAATAAGAAAAATAGAAATGCATATGAAATGAAAGGTTAGGTTTATACCCGCTCCATACAAATACCACAAAAATTTAGGGACACAACACTTTTTGTCCATCTATGAAGACTCTTCAACCGCTTAATGCTTCAGATGTATTCATGTCTAGTTTGTGAATAAGTTGATTTAGGGTGGCCTTGGTTGGATGTGGCGAGTAGGTGAGAAGATGCTAGGGTGAAAGACCCGACACCTCATAAATAGGTTGGATCATTTTCAGACTAATCCACTCCATACATTTAATATTTGTTCCTTACAATATGTGGGATGTTTGATCGTGACACTCCTCCTCACATATGACGAGTGAACCCATTATTTTTGAGTGTTTTTTGGGGTGTACCAATTAGGCCGAGTCAAAACAACCATTCTATAGGTGTCCACTAGTATCCTGGGTGTAACGAGTCATACACATTACACATACCTCGAGATTTCACTTGTTTATACTCGGATTTATATGACTACGTTAACTCTGAATTGTATTTCAGGTTAATTTCATATGAGTATACTGTTCTTAACAGCTATATAATGATGAGACTTGCATGAATGACTTACTTCGGAGTTGTGTGCATTGTATATAATGAGCTTATGTGAAATTTGGTTATATTCTTGTATGTGATATGGTATGGTTAGGTCGCATGTGCAGTCATTTCTTGTTTGTTGGTGTTAGTATTTGTAGGTACCACCCAATAATTCATTCATGTTATTTTCTAGAGACTAGCAAAACGTTAGTTGGGGGGGGGTGATTACATGCTTAAAGTGCATAATTAAGTGTTTTAATTCATGTATTGAGGTGTATATTTTTAATTAAATACCTAATTACTCTTAATATTTCAACATTGTGTTCTATTTATAACATTTGGGTTTTATTGAGTAATTTATGAATTTTTGAGATATTTTTTTTATTGCAGGGCAATTATTAGAAGTTAAAAGCGACACTATTTCGTATTCTAGGCGTAACTTTCTCGTCTGAGTTGATCGATACAATTCAAAATTCTGGGGAAAGTTGAGGAAGAGCTCTATGACTTTCGTGTTTCGAGTTTTGAGAGATACAGGCTCTAGGATGGTCAAACTCAGGCATGTTGGCTGGGAAACAAAAAGAAGAAAAAAAAAAAAAAAATGGAGAAACAAGAAAAGAAAAGAAAAGAAAAATATTTTTGGGCCTAGTTGATGTGACCCGGCCATGTAACAATGTAGTGTGTGCGGGTGTGGGCTTGGTGCGGTAGCTGTGTAGGGCTTCTAGGTTGGGTCTTCTTATTTTCAGCTTTCTCCTTCATTCTCTCATTCTGGCCCCTTCTCATCTCTTCTCTCTAACTCTCTGTCCCATTTCTTCTTCTGTCTTCTTCTCTCCTTCTTCTCTTCCTTTCTCTTCTCCCTATTCTCTCCTCTACGTTCTCCTTTTCTTTTCCTTTGTCACTCTTCTTCTTTTCCCTTCTTTCCTTGCTCTCTTCTCCCTCTGCTTTTTCTATTGCTACCCTGAGACTCCTTTATGACCTGCTGCTCCTGTGTGTTGCGACTACTCCTGCAAGTCCCCCTTATTGTGCTTTTATTTACCTGCAATCCGAAGCTGTTCTTGCTGGAGATAAACTCTGCTAGCTACTGCTCCTCCTTCAACCCGAAGCCCCTGTGCCTCCACCCCTATTGTGTGTTGCTGCTAAAGGAGGAGGACCCGCGAAGCCCCTGTTTCAGATTACTACACTGCTGCTGCTCCCTGCTTCAGCTCACGGCCAGCTACGGGCTTGTTTACTCTCCTTTTTCTCTTTCTTTTTCTTTCTCTTTCTTTTCATCTTCTTTAGTTTGTTTTTCTGGCTTTTAAATACTTGAATGGTTAGTGTTAATTTTGAGTAGAATTTCAGTTAAAGTTTAGCCTTTTGAATCTTTGATGGGTTATTATTATTAAAGTTAATTGATTTTCCTTTTCTTTTTAGTTAATATTAGCATTAGATTTAATTTTTATGTTTGAGTTAATTTTTATTTGATTAAAAGTTCGGTTTGGTTTCTTGAATGCAAAAAAAAAAAAAAAAGAGAAAAAAAATCTTCTTTAAGACTTAAATTAGTTGTCTTCTTTAAAATTTAATTTTGTTGGGTTCTATTTAGAATTAAACTCGTTTAATTAAAGTCCAAATTTTTGTTATCATATTTAGTTATTGTTTAGTTGTTAAAATCTTAATTTTGATTCAAGTTCTTGATTGCATTAAAATTTTGGTTTTTCTTGTTTGAGTTTGTGTTCGATGGAGTTTTTTTTAATTGCATGCTTAAGTTTGTGCTTAAAGTAATCGTTTTTAATCTTTTTCCGGAGTTCAACGCGTGTTTCAATTCTTGCCTGGCTATTAAACATAAGATTTCCATTTCTCATTGTTAAATTTAGTGCGTGTTAGGATTCATAATTTAAATTTCGCGTTGTTGTAATTCGTTTAAGAAATCTCAACAAACCAGAAAACTCGAATTTGAACTGTGTTCAATAAACATTTTATTTTTTTTTTATTTTTTTTGGGATTACACAAAATTTGAAATTAAACTGCATTCCCTGAGGAGACGATCTGGCCCTTGGGCTAATTATTATACGACTGAACTCCTATACTTGGGATAGCTTCCGAGCTTCTCATTTTTAGAATGAATCAACGATACCTAGTTTGTGACAAAAATATGCAGATTTCATGTATTGTGCACCTAGAACACCATTTTTTTACTTGTTTTTAGGTCATACGGTTCAAACATGGGAACCGATGGCTTGTTTGATGCAGAACTAGTTTTCACTGCTTATTTTACTTACGAGAATGGTGGCGGTAGGTTGTTTGTGACAAGAACAAGGATATTCCAAGTTTTTGGCACCTTGAAACCCTATTTTTGACTTCTTTTGCAGGTCATGTGGTTCAAAATTGGGAACCGTTGGCTTATTTGATGTAGGACTAGTTTCGACGAGTCATTTTACTTACAAGCACGATGACGATGGTTGGTTTGTGACGAAAACATGCATATTCCATGTTTTGGGTATCTTGAATAGCTATTTTGACTTGTTTTGTAGGTAAAATGTTACAAACATGGGAACCATTGACTCATTTCATGTAGGTTTACTTCTCATGAGTAGTTTTACTTAAGAGTATTTTTGCAATAGTTAGATTGGGACAAAAAACATTTAGGTTTCACGTTTTGAGCACCCTGAACCCCATTTTTAACTATTTTTGTAGGTCATTAGGTTCAAACATGGGAACCATCTACTCATTAAGCATAGGTTTAGTTCTCACGGGTCATTTTACTTACAAGCATGGTGGCGGTAGTCGATTTGCAACAAAAACATGCATATTTCATGTTCTGGGCACCTTGAACCCTGATTTTTACTTTTTTTTAGTACTTAATATAGTACAAACATGGGAACCTTTGGCTTGTTTAATGTTGGTTTAATTCCCATGGGTCATTTTACTTATGAGTATGGTGGTGGTAGTTGGTTTGTGACAAAAATATGCATATGTCACGCGTTTTGGGCACTTGGAACTGCATTTCTTTACTTGTTTTGTAGGTCCTATGGTTCAATATCTTCTTTGCATAGATGAAACTTTAAACTACATTGCGAAAGTAAATCATATCATTTCAAGAAATTAGATGATTTCACTAGGTGCATGATATGACATAACAAACATATTTGAATTCTGACCACCTTCATCCATCATGCAAATCTGAACTCTCCATTTGGATAAATATTGTTATTGTTATTTTTTAATTGTTTTGTTGGGCAAGGAAGGAAAGAAATTGTAGTGTGTTTTTTCGATACACAATTTAATGCTTTTTTTTGGTATAAAGAAAATATTGAGAATAAATCACAGAATCCAATTCAATGCTCTGTTTAAATTAAAAATAAAAAAATTGTTATGTGAATTCCTATAGAAACTGGATCTATTAATTCATTGCATACACAATACATATAATAAAATATGAAAAATATAACTACATAATTACATTGTGTAATTAGAACAACCCAATTTCAAAACTCCCCACGTAAACTTTCCTACCGCATATACCCAAGAATCTACCTCAAATCTATTTTTTTTTCTTCTTTTGATCATAAAAATAAAAACACTACCCAAAAAATCAGTGCAAGTCTTAAGAGTTTGAATCAAACAATAACACATCAGAGAGACTTCTCTGACAAGAAAATATAGACACAAACACATACACAACTAAGAAGTCAGATCAAGAAACTAAGGATGCTAGCTCACATTAACACTAAGACTGAGTTTTTCTATTCATGAAATTTCTTGAGTGAGATTGAATTCTATTCCATGATTTTTTTTTTTTGGAATTATTTGAATTTTTCACACTTAATAAATTCTATCAAATTAAGGGATTTTACATCTTTTATCAAATTTTTTATGAAAAAAAGAAAGTCATAGCTATTTTATACCCACATCTTGTTATGTAACACAATTTTGTATTGAATATACCTTCTAATGAGAGGAGGAGCCACCCACATCATTTGGATGAGATTGGCGCATCATTTGTTCCATCTGTGCTCTCTAGTTCTTCATGGCTTCCATCTCTGCTTTCCAGGCGGACATCTATTCTTTCATCTGCTGGTTCTCCACTCCCCAAGTGGAAACCTATTCTTTCAGCTATTGGTTCTTCGCTCCCCAGGTGGACACCTATTCTTTCAGCTACCTATTCTCCACTCCCTAGGTGGACACCTATTCTTTCAGCTGCTAGTTCTCCATTTCCATCATCTACATTTAGAGAACCATCTCCTCCGCTTGAGACTCGGCGGCTTGACGCACTCGATCAATATCAGCATAAGACACCGCACTCGAAGAAGATAACGATGTTAGGGTGATGTATCCACTTCCAAAACCATTCAACCTGCCCCCCCCCCTCCCGTTGTCTTCCCTAAGCACTCGAGTGTAGATCTCGTCATCTGTCATGAGCAAACTCCCCTATAAAATGGGTGTATTCCTCAGCTCGAGCATCATCGCCTATTTTCAGTCATGAAAATGTAAAAAATGAAGAAATACGAATACAACTTTGACATTTTGAAAAAAAAAATAATGAACTAAATAATATATTTGACTTACATGTTTGCTCTGCGCACCCTAGCACCACTCCCCTGATGGCCTCTGATGTGTTCTTTGATAAAGATCTGGCCTCAGCTCCTGTTCGCTAGAGACGAGATCACACTACATTATCATATAAAACGTCATTAATATTAATTCGGAAGTGTAAACGTAAATAACACTTGTCATGTAATGCTCAGATAGTTTTATAGCAATTACCTTTCGATGATTAATGAATAATTTTGACCCACCACAATGCGTTGAATCTAATTTGTTATGGTTAGCAGCATTTTTCGCACAGATAGCCTACAAAAAAGATGTAATGACTTTTCATTAGCCACATCAATACAAAAAAGTAGTTATTGTAATACAAACACATCACCTGATAGCTAGGGTCGCGAAAATGGCAACACACCACCTCCCAATCCTCTAGGGAGATCCTATCGTATGGGCATGCTTCGGCCTTGTCTCCCATCTTCCTAAAATGGCCTCTCATTTTGGTGTGATAGCTCTTAAACCAAGCACATAGCTACACGTTCACTGCCTTTTTGACATGGTGAGCATTGAAAATGTCCATATCAAACTCTTCTTGCATATGAAATACACATAGAATGTGAGACAGTTAATTGTGTAGTATATTAAAAGTAAAAGAAATGGTTTAGGGTTACTTACCAAGATGTGCTTGTACAGAACCAAGCACTGAGCCTTTATCACTTGTGGCCAGGTGAAACAGGTAACTAGAGCATATTGTTGGCATATAATGTCAAGCTCCCATGTCTAGGCTGAGCACCAATCATCACGTGGGGTCGTGTAGCCTGGTGAAATGTTGATCCGGATCTGCTGCCAAGTCCTCTGCAGTTGCTTTTTGAGCCCCTTGTTCTTTGTTGCACCAAGGCCTGACCTCATTGTTTGTGTCACAGAGGTCGATGCTGAAAGAAGAGTTAAAGAATAATACCATGATCATACACGTGTACAACCATCAATATATTAATCTAAATCAAATACTCGTAACCTTACCAATGCTGCTCATTATGGTGGGCAACTCACCCTGGGTCTAATCCCAGCTAATGGATTCACCTTAGGCCAGGGTCCTGAGGGCTCAGACAGTGCCACATCAGAATCGAAGTCCTTCGTCAGTCTCAAGGATGACCCATCATCATTGCGGGATGACATTATGGAGAACCTAGACTGAACTAAACGACGATGATCTCTTGGTGCCATGTCTGCAAAATAATATACAAGCAAATATAAGAATATTGGATAGTAAAAGGATGCATAGTAAATATATATTCTCACATTTACACATGTCAGATACATGATGACAACATAACATGCTTACCCCCCATACATCCTCAATATTGATATCATCCTCACTTTCTAGTATGTCTTCCTTATAGAGACCTGAAGAATTATAGTAATTAAATAATAAAAGAAATGAGAGAAAAGGATTTCTCAAAAAGGGATTTCAGTAAGGTCTCATCAACGAGTGAAGAAGTGCTCATCGACGAGCAGGGTTCTTGGGCTCGTCAATGGGGACATGCGTCTCATTGACGAGAAATTACCGAGAGGACTATTTCTAAAGCCTGAAACTCGTTGATGAGGAGAAGGTGTTCATCAATGAGACTATCTCTTGAACTCATCGATGAGGAAATGTGGCTCGTCAACGAGGCCACATGGACCAGCATCCTATATAAGGCCAAGAATTCATTTTTCTTGAAAGAAGCATGCAGGAATCCTCTCTCTCTCTCTCTCTCTCTCTCTCTCTCTCTCTCTCTCTCTCTCTACCCATTTCCCCTGCCTTCTCTCTAGGTTTTTGACCCGATTCTTCACCGGTTCGACGATCCGAAGCCGCCACGCTACTCCTAGGAAGTTTCTCTTCATTTCTGCAGGAGTAGATCGTTGGTTAGGCCAACTTGGGTGCCATCCCAAAATTTGGCTAAGTTAGTTAATCTCAGTTTTGTAGGTTATTTGGTGTTTCTAGACTTAGGAGAATATGTTAGGTAAGATAATATTGAAGTTGATTGTGGAAAAATGTTAATTTCAAGGTGTTGTGCAGGGAACACTACAAGTGTTGGATTGAGTGTTTTGTTGGCTTTTCAGTAAGTCAGGTAAAGGGATAAATTAAGTCAGAATTTTTCATGAAATTATTTATTATTCTACAAAATTAAATTTTAGGAAAATATGTATCTTATAGAATTATGTTTGGGAAATACTGATATGAACAGGGATATGATTTAAACATGTTTTTATCAAAAATTATGATTTTGGAATAGATTTTACATTTAGAATGTTACCCATTTTTGTGTGGCATGAGTTTAAATTTCCATATAATTATGTATATCAGAATAATATGTTTTTCTCAGATCAAGCATGATATGATAGTTTTTAGGGAAATTATAAAACAATACAGGAACCATGATTTTATGAATATAATGTTAAACAGTGTAAAGAAATCATGTTCAGTATATTATGTTATGCCGACGCAGATGTCGTGATTTATGTTGGCGAGGATGTCGTGATTCATGTTAGTGCAGATGCCATAATCATGTATAATAAGACAGAATTCATGACATATTACCAAGTTAGATATTATTATGAAATGCGAAACAGTTATGTTCATTATATGAAACATACTATATGTTATCAGAACCTGGATGGTATGGTTCGGTTCAGTTTTCAGGAGCACAGTATCGTAGCTATATGTTCAGAATTATGATAGTGCTACCACACAACCAGTAGTGTGGGAGATGACAATTGATGTGGCTTCAGTGTAGTGTGGAGTTGTTCCCCTGGTAGTCCGGGACCAGGTGGGGCAGGCCCATCGTACGTACAAACTTATGATGATCTAGCATGGTCAGCCAGCCATTACTAGGTTCCCGCCTTTGGGCTACACAACCTAGTCATGTGGGGGTAAGGCATGACATCAGCTAGCTATCTATCCTGGGTGTTATTTCAGTATTGTACAGTTATATAAGATGATTTTTATGTACAAAAAATCTAGTATGCCTTATTATGATATGACAAATCATGTATTACTCAGTTTTGCTACAGACAGGTTTTACTAAATATACTTATTATACTGTTTATATGCATAACATGAAAATACTCATGATGCCACACACTTATTATAGTTTATTTCCTTTACTGAGAGGTTCTCACCCCAGCATTTCAAACATTTTAGGAAATCCAGGTAGAGGAGCAGATAGAGCTCCGCGATGGTAGAGTCTAACCAAACTACCTTAACAGAAGGGTGAGTTGTTGAGTTAAGGGTAAATTTATTTTTGAGAAGTGACCCTAGGTTTCTCTTTGATCTTTTGGTGGATGATTGTAAATATATAACAGGCTTAGTAGGACTCTGGTATTGTGGTTGGTTGAATGACATGCTTGTAAATTACATTTCCTAATGCTTAGGTATCAGAGTTATATGACGGGTTTATCCTTGGTACCACGAGTTCAGGTTGATCATGATTACATCAATTTAGTAGGTGTTAGAGTTACTATGAGTATTTATTATAAATATATATATGGTAAAATAGGCAGGTCATTACAGTTTGGTATCAGAGCCTAGGTTGTTAGGTTCTGTAGACTTTAGAATGTAGCGAAAACAATACCAGAGTATAGGAAAAGGATTTGAGGTTTTGTTCTGCAGTCTACAGACAGGATTTTTGTGATGGTTTCTATGCCTTTTCTAGGGTGACGATTTCAGAAAAGTCATAGTAAACTATTGTTGAGTTGTGTTTCTAAACTGTAGGACTAAATCTTGAATTAAGATAGGGATGTCAAGATAGAGAGATAATATGAGTTTTGGGTTAGATACGTAAATTTTAAGGACAGGGTTTCTAAGCCATGTTCCTGTCTTTTCAGGATGGACCCTGGAGGTAGTAATGCTCATGCGAGTAGCAGTGATGGAGCTGGACCTTCGGGTATAGGCGGAGGTGATCTAGACGCCGTATTACACAGTGTAGCTCAGCAGGTCATGGCTAAGATTGCACGGAGCTCTAAAGAATAGGGAGGCTCGTCTGTAGTCCATGGGTGCATGATAGAGAAGATCACCAAGATGAATCCTTCAGGATTTTCAAGAGGAATTGATCCTGCAGTCACTGAAAATTGGATACAGGAAATAGAGAAGGTTTTGGCGGTACTGCAGTGCACTGAAGAGTAGAGAGTATTATACGCCACTTATAAACTAATAAAGGAGGCTGAAAATGGTGGACTGTAGTAAAATTACTGGAGAATCAGAGGGCGGTGCCTATAGAAATGACTTGGTGCCGTTTTAAGGATTTGTTCTTCAATAGATACTTCCTAGCCACTATTAGGGAGGCCAAAGTGGAGGAGTTCCTAAATCTGAAGCAGGGACTATAATCAGTTTAGCAGTGCACAGCAAGGTTTATCAAGTTGTCCCGCTTTGTCCCGTTTATCATACCCGATGAAGTAAAGAAATCAAGAAAGTTTAAAAGGGGTTTGAGGTGTGAGATCTACATGAAAGTAATGGTGTTGAAAATACAGTACTTTTCTGATTTAGTTGATAAAACAACTTTGGCCGAGGCTGGTAAGCAGATGGGTGGAGAGGAGTAGGGATAGAAGAAGAGGTCTACACCATTAGGCTTCCGGTAGGGCTTTGGTCGGGGTCAATGGAGGAGAGGAAACTATGGCAGAGGTCAGAGATAGGAGACTGGGGGCTGTGAGGTTTAGGGTGCTCAGACCTACCATGTATGTCAGATATGTGGAAATAGGCATCTAGGGGAGTGTCGAGCAGGGAGAGGTATATGTTATCGTTATGGAGGATCGGGGCGTCTAGCATGAGATTGTCCTACACCAATTGGTACCGCCCCTACTACCAGGCAGTTCAGGGGAGGTTACCAGGTGCCTCGTGGAGGTCAGTAGAGGAATGTTGCCCCAACGAGGGTTTATGCTCTAATGCTAGGAGACGCTGCGACTGCTGCAGACATTGTGACAGGTACCCTTACTGTTTTATCACCATGCTGTTGTTTTATTTGATTTAGGTACTACCCATTCTTTTGTGTCTGCAAATTTCATTAAATTGTCTGGAGGTGAGACCCACTCATTAGATGTACAATTGTCAGTAGCTTCACCGGTTGGTTTAGTGGTAAAGTGTTGTAAGGTGCTCAAGGGCTATCCAGTAGAAATTCAGGGGAGAGTACTACCTACTAATCTAATTGTACTTGACATGCATGGGTTCGATGTAATACTAGGTATGGATTGACAGACAACTAACTATGCTAATATTGACTGTCATCTGAAAGAGGTGATTTTCAAACTACCAGGCAAGTAAGAATTCACTTTTGTGGGGCTCCAGGTGTGTTCCCCGCCTCAGTTAGTGTTAGCTATGCAAGTGAGAAGGTTACTCTTGGATCGATGTCAGGGGTTTATGGCTTTTGTAAGGGAGGTATCAGAAAATGAATTGAGGCTTGGCAACACACTAGTGGTTAAGGAGTTTATAGATGTTTTCTTAGAATAATTTCTAGGGTTGCTTCTCGACCGCGAGGTAGATTTCACTATTGATTTATTTCTAGGATGGCACCGATCTCTAAAGCTCCTTACCGTCTAGCTCTAGAAGAATTGGGGGAATTAAAGGACTAGCTACAAGATCTATTGAATAAAGGGTTTATTAGACCTAGTGTATTGCCTTGGGGAGCTCCTATGTTATTTGTAAAAAAAAGAAGAAGATGGGCTTATGAGGATGTGCTTAGATTACAAAGAAATAAACAAAGTGATAATTAAGAACAAATATCCTCTACCTCGTATAGTGATTTATTTGATCAGTTCCAGGGTACAAGGGTTTATTCCAATATTGACCTCAGATCAAGTTATCACCAAGTGAAAGTTAAAGTAGAAGACGTCTCGAAGACAACTCTCAGGACTAGGTATAGGCATTATGAATTCCTTGTTATGTCTTTTGGTTTGACAAATGCTCTTGCAGTATTCATGGATTTGATGAATAAAATCTTTCACCGGTATTTAGACGATTTTGTTATGATTTTCATTGATGATATACTGGTCTATTCAAGGAGTTTTGAGGAGCATGAGACACACTTACGACTGGTACTTCAGACGCTTAGGGAAAATAGACTGTATGCCAAGTTCAGTAAATGTGAATTTTGGTTCGATAAAGTGGAACTTCTAGGGAATTTTATATAAGGGGGTGGAATTTCAGTAGATCCCAACAAGATTGAAGCAGTAGTAAATTGGGCCAGGCTGAAGAACATTCAGGAAGTCAGGAGTTTCTTAGGGCTGACAGGTTATTACCGTCGGTTTGTTGAGGGATTCTTAACATTATCAGGGCCTTTGACACGTCTGACCAGGAAGAATGTCAAGTCTGAATGGGACGACAGTTGTGAGCAAAGCTTCCAGGAATTGAAGCAGAGGTTTGTCACTGCACCAGTATTGATCATCCCGTTAGGGGGTGATGGTTATGCTATGTACAACGATGCATCCTTGAAAGGGTTTGGATGTGCATTGATGCAGCAAGGCAGGGTAGTAGCGTATGCTTCCAGGAAATTGAAAGAATATAAAAAGAACTAGCCTACTCACGATCTAAAATTGGATGCAGTGGTTAATGCATTGAAAATCTGGAGGCATTACCTATTTAGGGAGAGATGTGAAATATTTTCTAACCATAAGAGTTTAAAGTACTTTTTCTCGCAGAAGGAGTAGAATATGCGGCAAAGAAGATGATTAGAGCTCATCAAGAATTATGATTGCACTATCAGCTACCATCCAAGTAAAGAAAATGTGGTGACTAATGCACTAAGTCATAAATCAAGGAGTGCAACACAGTTAATAGCAGTAATTCAGCACTCGATTCAGTTGGACTTGAAGAGGCTCGATGTGGATATAGTTGAAAGTGATTACTAGACTTTTATTACCAACCTGGTGGTGCAGCCCACGCTATATAAAAGGATTAGAGCAACCCAGAAGAATAACATGGAGTTGGTGGAGTTGATCAAGAAGGTGTAGAATGGACAGGGGGAGAAGTTCAGTATTTCAGATGACGGAGCTCTATGATTTCGTACCAGATTACATGTGCCTGTAGATGCTGATATTAGAAGGACAATTTTAGAGGAGGCTTATAGGTCCCTATACACGATACATCCCAATAGCACTAAAATGTATCGAGATCTGCGGGAGTCTTTCTAATGGAATGACATGAAGAGGGAGATTTCCGAATTTGTGCAGTAGTGCCTAACATGCCAGCAGGTTAAAGCTGAGCATCAAAGACCAGTGGGTTAGTTGCAACCACTTTATATCTCAGAATGGAAATGAGATCATATTTCAATGGACTTCGTGACAGGTTTACCACCAGCACACATGGTCAGAATGCTATTTATGTGGTCGTTGATAGATTGACGAAAACCGCTCACTTCATTCCTATTAAAGTCAACTACTCCATGGATATACTAGAGGAATTATATATTCAAGAGGTAATACGATCACATGGTGTACCAGTGTTCATAGTATCAGACTAAGACCCACATTCACGTCACGATTTTGGAGTAGCTTGCAGGAGGCTCTGGGTTATCAGCTATCTTTCAGTACGACTTTTCATCCTCAGACAGATGGCGAGATTGAGAGGGTGATTTAGATATTAGAAGATATATTGTGGGCGTGTATGCTAAATTTTGGGGGTAGTTGGACCTAATATATGCTGCTGGTAAAGTTTGCATACAATAACAGATATTAGGCCAGCATCGGCATGACAACTTATGAGGCACTCTATGGTAGGAGGTTTCGTTCTCCTCTATACTAGGATGAGATAAGTGAGAGGCGAGTGTTGGGACCAAAAATAGTGCAGCAAGCCTACGACAAAGTCCAACTCATTAAAGGAAGAATCTGTGCAGCTCAGAGTTGGCAGAAGAGTTACGCCAATACTCGCCGCCAAAAGTTTGAATTTGAAGTTGGGGATCATGTGTTTTTGAAGATAATGCCATTGAAGGGAGTTATGAGGTTTGGGAGGAAGGGTAAGTTGAGCCCTAGGTTCATTGGCCCTTTCGAGATATTTGAAAAAGTGGGGTCAGTTGCCTACCGGCTAACTTTACCACCAGCCTTGTTCAGAATATATGACGTATTTCACATTTTCATATTGAGGAAATACGTCTTAGATCCTTCCCATGTGGTCAGTTATGCAGAGTTAGAGCTCAGAGATTCACGAGCTTTTGAGGAGATACTAGTGTAGGTTTTGGACAGAAAAGAATAGGAATTGCGCAGTAAGAAGATTTTCTTTAGTAAAAATCCTGTGGAGAAATCATACAGTAGAGGAAGCCTCATGGGAGCTCGAGGAGCAAATATGACAGAAATATCCGCACTTATTCAGTGGAGATCAGCACTAGGTATACAAGTAAAGTAAATGTAGTATGGTTTAATTTTATGAAAAGAAAGATGATATATGTGTGAGTAGTATTGTAGGTTATAGAATAGGTAATATTTGGTTTTGGGAGAATTTTAGTTTATGTATTGTAATCTCCCAGGACTTTGAATGTAACCACGGTATTCTTTCGCCACAAGTGAGGGTAAGTAATAAAATAAGTAGCCCGTTTTCTTTAAAGGATAGTGTCGATACAGATAGTAAACTTCGAGGACGAAATTTTTATAAGGAGGGGTGAATGTAGAGACCTGAAAAATTATAGTAATTAAATAATAAAAGAAATGAGAGAAAAGGATTTCTCAAAAAGGGATTTTAGCAGGGTCTCGTTGACGAGTGAAGAAGTGCTCGTTGATGAGTAGGGTTCATGGGCTTGTCGACGGGGACATGCGTCTTGTTAATAAGAAATTACTGAAAGGACTATTTCTAGAGCCTGAAACTCGTTGACAAGGAGAAGGTGTTCATCGACGAGACTATCTCTTGGACTCGTCAAAGAGGAGATGTGGCTCGTCGACGAGGCCACGTGGACTAGCATTCTATATAAGGCCAAGAATTCATTTTTCCTATGAGAAGCATGCAGGAATCCCCCCTACCTCTCTCTCTCTCTCTCTCTCTCTCTCTCTCTCTCTATCTCTCTCTACTTTTTTTCCCCTACCTTCTCTCTAGGTTTTTGGCCCGATTCTTCACCGATTCGACGATCTAAAGCCTCCACGCTACTTCTAGGAAGTTTCTCTTCATTTCTATGGGAGTAGATCATTGGTTAGGCCAACTTGGGCGCCATCCCAAAATTTGGGTAAGTTAGTTAATCTCAGTTTTGTAAGGTATTTGGTGTTTCTGGATTGAGGAGAATATGTTAGGTAAGATAGTACTGAAGTTGATTGGGGAAAAATGTTAATTTTAGGGTGTTGTGCTGGGAACATTGTAGGTGTAGGATTGTGTGTTTTGTGGGCTTCTCTGTAAGTTAGGTAAGGGGATAAACTAAGTCAAAATTTTTTATGAAATTATTTTTTATTCTACAGCATTAAATTTCAGGAAAATATGTATATTATAGAATTATGTTTGGGAAATACTGCTATGAACAGGGATATGATTTAAACATGTTTTATTAGAAATTATGATTTTGGAACATATTTTACATTTAGAATGTTACCCATTTCTATGTGGCATGAGTTTAAATTTTCATATAATTATGTATATCAGAATAATATGTTTTTCTCAGATCAAGCATGATATGATAGTTTTCAGGGCAATTATAAAACAATATAGGAACCATGATTTTATGAATATAATGTTAAACAGTGCAGAGAAATCATGTTCAGGCGCAGATACGGTGATTCACGTTGGTGAGGATGTCGTGATTCATGTTGGCGTAGATGCCATAATCATGTATGATAAGACAAAATTCATGACATATTACCAAGTCAGATATTATTATGAAATACGAAACAGTTATGTTCAGTATATGAAACATACTATATGTTATCAGAACCCGGATGGTGTGGTTCAGTTCAGTTTTTAGGAGCACGGTACTGTAACTATATGTTCAAAATTATGATAGTACTACAACACGACTAGTAGTGTGGGAGATGGCAGTTGATGTGGCTTCAATGTAGAGTGGAGTTGTTCCCTTGGCAATCTGGGACTAGGCAGGGCAGACCCATCGTACTTACATACTTATGATGATCTAGCATGGTCGGCCAGCCATTTCTAGGTCTCGCCTTCGGGCTGCACAACCTTGTCATGTGGGGGTAAGACATGACATCAGCTAACTATCCATCCTGGGTATTATTTTAGTGTTGTACAGTTATATAAGATGATTTTTATTTATAGAAATCTAGTATGTCTTATTATGATATGACAAATCATGTTTTACTCAGTTTTGCTATAAACAGGTTTTACCAAATATGCTTATTATACTGTTTATATGTATAACACGAAAATACTCATGATGCCACACACTGATGTTAGTTTGTTTCACTTACTGAGAGTTGTCTCACCCCAACATTTCAAACATTTCAGGAAATCCAGGTAGAGGAGTAGATAGAGCTCCGAGGCAGTAGAGTCTGACTGAACTACCCTGACAGAAGGGTGAGTTGTTGAGTTAGGGTTAAGTTATTTTTTGGTAAGTGACTCTAGGTTTCTTTTTTATCTTTTGGTGGATGATTGTAATTAACAAATTTAGTAGGACTCTGGTATTGTGGTTGGTTGGATGACATGCTTGTAAATTATGTTTCCTGCTACTTAGGTATCAAAGTTATATGACGGGTTTATCCTTGATACCACGAGTGGAGGTTGATCATGATTACATCAATTTAGTAGGTGTTAGAGTTACTATGAGTATTTATTATGAAAAAAAATGTGACGTCTCGATTTTCGTACAATTTTTTTTTTCATAGACAATAATAAGTAAATAATTTACATGTCATCAATAACATCCACAAATCGGCCACATCAACAACCCTACTAACATTTGTACGACCCGACCCGTATTGGGTACCGGGTAAAAAGTCGTTTATTTCATTATTACAACCTAACAGCGGAAGACAATGTATTTATATCATTCAAAATATAATATCCAGAGTATCCACATACACACATATACATCATTATCACAAATCCAAAAACTACTCAACTCTAGAGGAATTACACACCCCCTAATCCAAAAACTCACCCTGTGTGTCAGGATCCCAGCTCCCTATGATCACAGAGCTCTATCATCTGGTCTATCCCCACTCCCTGAAAAATTTAGATAATTTGGGTGAGACACATTTCAGTAAGACGGAATAAATTATTTACAGTGTGTGGTCATCTGAGTTCAGTCATAACATGCTTTTCTTTTCAAAACAACATTTCATTTGAGAAAATACACTGATATTCACATTCTCATAATCATATAGATATACAACACAAGCTTTTATAAGCTTTAAAACCATTTCTTAAATTCAATAATTTCCAACACATATTTACCGCAAAGTTCTTGAGAATAGGGAAGGTTACCCGCCCATACAGGTAGCTTCCCTCTGCCCTAACACATTATGCAGCCTGGAATGGCTACATCTGATACCTATCAGGGCACTCACCTTACTTAGTAAGCCCTCAGGCAGAGAGTTTCACTTTGCCTCAATTATTTATTTTATAAAACACACACTCTTTCATTTCTTATAATCATTTCTCATTTTAACTCATTACATATCTATGTATACATAAATTCACATTTATGTACTTTACATAATACATTAGATCACATAATTCTCATTTTCAACATATTCACGATTTTCATACTGAGCATAGCTCCCCAACAGCATCAGTAGGAATCTCACACACACCACACAGTCTCCATACTGAACATACCTCCCGAACAGCATCAATAGGAACTTCACACACACACACACACACACAGAGTCTCCATACTGAGCATACCTCCCCAACGGCATCAGTAGGGACTTCACATACATACATAGTCTCCATACTGAGCATACCTCCCCAACGACATCAGTAGGGACTTCACACACACACATACAGTATCCATACTGAGCATACCTCCCCAACGACATCAGGAGGGACTTCACATACACACATAGTCTCCATACTGAGCATACCTCCCCAACGGCATCAGTTGGAACTTCACACACACACATACAGTCTCCATACTAAGCATACCTCCCCAACGACATCAGTAGGGACTTCAAATATACACATAGTCTCCATACTGAGCATACCTCCCCAACAGCATTAGTAGGGACTTCACACACATACATACAGTCTCCATACTGAGCATACCTCCCCAACGGCATCAGTAGGGACTTCACTCACAATTTCCATACTGAGCATACCTCCTCAACGACATTAATAGGAACTTCATAACACAATTTCCATACTAAGCATACCTTCCCAACGACATCAGTAGGAACTTCATACACACAATCTCCCTACTGAGCATACCTCCCCAACAGCATCAGTAGGAAAGGAATACCACCCACCCGCAATTATTGTGCAGTATTAGCATATCATCAATCATATTTCAATATATCTCAATTTAGTTCATTGTAAATATTCTCATCATTTTCTGTGCACTTTCATTATCTCATAATAATATATATCATATTTCACATATTTCCACATTTCTCAAGATACTCATATCAGTAATTTGTACAAACTCATTTTTCATGCAAATAATCTCTACTCATGCATAAATATCACATTTCATTATTTTTCACTAATCACATCAATCATTCTCGTTTCAATATTTTCTCAGAAAATACACATTGTTATATTTCACATTTTTCAACATAAGTCACATACCACACAGTTTTCATTTAATATTCACAATTTAACATTACTCACATGTCACACAATTTATCTAATATTTATATCATAATCATTTTCAGGGAAAATACCATATGCTCATTTTCACATATTAATTTAAACAGTAATTCTAAAAATATTGTTATAATTCATTCCCCTTACCTAACTTACTGAGAGTCTCGTTAACACTCAGATCGTACACCCTTGGTGCCTGAAATTTAATTCCTACAATTTGCATTTTCCCTAGATTAATTAATCTATTTTTCCAAAATAATACCCATCCAACCTTCCCTACGCTCCATATACCTCAAATTAATATTTAAACTAACATTTAACAGCCCCACTTAATTTTCTAAATTTTACCTACGGGTCCCAAAATTACACCTGTGGTGCTCACCCGGGCCCTAACTTTCAGAAATCCTACTTTAACCCTAGATGCTCAATATTTTAGAATTTCTAAATTAATACTAATTAATTAAAAATAAGCCGCTTAATAACCCCCGTACCCCAAATTTGAGGTTTTACCCATGACGACCTCATGAGAATTTCGTCCTGCTAGATTTGTAGAGAATCATCCCTAGATTCTCGTGGTGGTGTCCATTCTTCGATTGAGCAAATATTTTGCAAGAAATTAAAGAAAAAGGGAAAATTGGCTTACCCTAGGAGATACGACTACACCGCTCCTACCACCAATCCGCTCCGGTAGAAATGACGGCAGCAGAGAATGGAGTCCGGCGGTATCTTTCGATTTTCAATCGAGCGAAAAGCCGCCACAAAATTGAGGAGAGAGGGAGAGAGAATGAGAGGAAAGAGAGAGAGAGAGAGAGAGAGAGTTTAGAGCTGCGCAGGAAAGCAGAAGAAAAAAAAAGAAGAAGAAGAAGAAGAAGAAAGAAATAAAAAAGCCTCCTGAAGCTTCTTTAAGCTTCAGGAGAATATAATAATAATAATAATAATAATAATAATAATAATAATAATAATAATAATAATATATTTAATTAATATTAATAATAATATATTTATTAATAAAAATAAAAATAAAAATTTAATTATCATTATTTTTTCTTTTTTTTTAATCTGATCAATTAATTAATTTTTTTTGGGAATAACTCCACTAATCTTCTATATCCCTTTTTGGAATTATTACAAAAAAATATATATGATAAAATAGGCAGGTCGTTACATTCCTCCTCACTACAGTACTAGTTTCATCCTCCCCATCAGTTTCATCATTGTCGATGAAGTCAACGTGCAAGAAGGTTAAATTACAATGTCAACAGCCCTTACACGTTCTGCCATGACACCAACCCTATTCAATGGTATAGGATCGGCTCCTTCCTTAGCAATATTGAAAGCAAATTGTGTTACTGGACTGACAGATGGGTTATCTTCTTGGAAAGCATCCTCACTGATACTCTTCTCCCCATCTACGACTTCTATAATATCATACAAACTTCGGGGAACAATTTTTTTGGCCATATGCCATTCACCTTCAATTTTGTGTCCTTAAGGTAGAACACTTGTTCTATCGGTGTTGCTAGCACAAAAGGGTCATTTTGATACCATGTCTTGCTAAATTTGACACTTGTAAAGTAGGCATCCATGTTTATCCCACTCTTTTTATTGCTAACATCCCACAAGATACACTTAAACATGTGGGCGAGTCCGTTGGCTGCATAGTGAAGCTCTATAATGTCATCCAAGACACCAAAGTAGTTAATTTCCTCATCTCCTTTTGTGCCTAGTACCACAACCCCACAATTTTGGGTTCTTCTATGTAGTTCGAGGGACTTCATATGAAATCGTAAGTCTTTGACAATGCAACCACTGTAGTGGTTAACTCGTTGATCGGGGCCAAATGCCAACATGTACAAATCTTTACTTGTTGTTGGTTATTTATTATAATACATGACTTTCATCTATTAATTAAAAAGGAGTTTAGATGAGTAAATCGTCAATATTGAAAATGTACATTGCTTTGAACTCACATAAAATTTATTACTTACACGGCTCCCAAGCCAATTAAAAAATTCTTTCTTATGTCTTTCGTCAACATTCCTTTCATTTTGGGCTAGAAGTTTAGCTTTATGTTCACTATATGCAATAATAGTACATGTTAATGTCAACTAAGAATATATATGCATATGTAAATACAATGCAAAGTACGGAATTTGCAACCATGTAATCGATATATGGAACAGTTTTATCATAATTATTAAAGATGTAAAAATGTAAGAACACGAACCGTGATAATTAAGTTTAAATATAAAAGAGAGGGACATTTTGGTAAAAGAGCAGATTCGTCGATGAAGCCTTTGTTCTTCTCGTAGACGAAATTCAAAGATTCGTTGATGAGGAGAAGCCGAGAGGTCTGGGAAATTAGAAATATTAGACTTCGTTGATGAGGCCACCAATTCGTTGACAAATTCTATGAAAGATTCGTCGACGAAGGTACCATTTTGTCGAAAAAAGTGGGTCGGGTCAAAGGGTTATAAAAGGAAATTTCTATTACTCCTTCACTAAGTAACTTAGAAAAATCTCTCTCTAAACTCTCCCTACTCTCCTTCTCTCTAGATTTCTTCCCCGATCGTTGACGGAATCAGAAAACAAAAGTTACCATGAGGATCGTGGAAGGATTCTCTACAACTTCTACGGATTAGAATCTCGTTTCGGACTTTTTCAGGTTTCGGCGTAAAATCGAGGTAAGGCTTGGTTTTTAATTCTGATTCGGTAGTCTGTAGGTAACTTTCTTGTGAACATATTCTATACTGTGATTTATAGGTTTTGGAACTCGGTTCATTGTTTAGGAGCCTTGGAGTTTTGGATTTGTTATACGGGGTTAAGGTAAGGGGAACTATGTTTATATTGGTTATTTTTGAAATCGGACTCGGTGGAACTGTGGTCCACGATCCTGTGTGTGTTTTGGCTACTCATTTTGGGGGGATCTAACGGGGAAAACTATGAGTTTTTCATTATTACAGTTTTGGGAAAAAGGGGGCGACGGGCTGCATCCCTGGTTTTAATGAAAACCTATGTATATGTTGATTTATATTGCATGATTGGGATGACAGTGCCTTGACTTTGTTTAAACTATATTTTTTTGGAAAACCATGATTTAAATTACCAAATGGGTGTGGTTTGTTTGGTTATATGAGCATGCATGTGTGTGTGATATGTTGAAGTGCTAGTAGGAACTGGGTTCCGAAATGATTCTAGGTATTGAGAGTGTCCGGCTCTATAAGCGTTTGTTTATCGCCTGCCACGTAGGCAAGAGTGTCCGGCTCTATATCCGAGGGCGTGAGCCTATACCGACAGATTAGGCTGAAGGGTGTGGATCCACCAGTTAGCGCCGGTACGATACCATGGGAGTCGGGGACTAGTCATGTGCCGGTGGCGCCGTGCTTCGCGGGTTGGCCGGGCCAACGCCAGATGTCGTGGACCGGCTTCGGGCCGAAGGGGGTGACAACAACGGGCTGCTAATCATGTGTGTGTGTGCATGTATACACTGTGTGAATTAGTACTAGATTGCATTCAACTACGTGTATGTTGCATCATGATAACACTCAAATGCCACACACCGATATAACCTATGTTCTTCCTTACTGAGAGGTGTCTCACCCCTACTGTACATACATTTTTACAGGTCCTTTGGGTAACCGGAACTAGCGTCCTAGTGTAGGGAGCGTAGTGGCCGGTGTATTGTGTTTAGCGCTAGGTAAGTGCTAGGACTATAATTTTGGTGGGTTGCCATTTTGGGATATGTTGGGCACCCGTTTGTACATTTTGATAGAGTATTGTGTCTGCTATTGTATAGAATCTAGTATGGTACTGCATATGTATATATAGAATGACTTTTTTGCTGCGTATATGCTTATGATTGGATGTTTTTAGGGTACCTGGGAACCCCACGGGGCCAAACCCTCATCCATTGTACTGTATCTTTGGGATGTTTTTATCAGATATAAGGACAGGTTAGTTACATTTTCACCCTTGGGTCCCATTTCGTGGTTCAGGGCGTGACAAAAAATGTGCCTTTCGTAGGTCATCCATATCAATGAAATCGCAAACCCGTGCTGAACGACCTAACATTTTCTTGAAATATAGCGTTTCTAGGTTCTTCATCTTCGACATTAGCATGAACATCTGCATTTCGTTCCTCACGAGTGAACCTTGTATCAATATCATGTAGATGCATTGAGAAAAATGCAAGACATTTACTATCTATGTATGCCTCAATGATTGAACCTTCCGACCATGCCTGATTGCGCACATACCCCTTCAAAGTGGGTAAGAACCTGTGCATTTTACATAACATTAGTGACTTCCACGTACAAAGAAAGTGACGACATCATGTGAACATTGTAGAAAGACTTTATAACTTACCTCTCAATAGGATACATCCAAAAATATTGCACCGGTCCTCCAATTATGACCTCCCTTAGTAAATGGGTGGTTAGGTGGACCATCACATTGAAGAATGCTAGTGAAAAATATTTTCTCCAGTTTGCATAGTATGATCACGATGTCCTCCTCTAACATTTCAAGTATGTTTACGCTCAATTTCTTGGAGCATAACTGTCGAAAGAAGATCCCAACTCAATCAGCACTGAGTGAACATCTTCAGTCAAGTTTCCACGAAGGAAAATGGGTAGAATCCATTGTAGAAGAGTGTGAAAGTCATGATTTTTCATTCCTAACAGCTTCCCTTTCATTGTGCTTATGCATAGAGTTATGTTCGATACATATCCATTAGGGAACTTCACTGATTTCAACCATTCGAAAAAGTTATTCTTCTCATCCTTCAAAAATGTGTAATAGGCTAATGGCATGAGAAGTTTGTCCCCATCACGAATCAGATGCAACTCAAGCCGTATTCCCATATCATCCATATCCAGGTGAGCATTTGTGTTTTCCTTTGTCTTCCCATTTATATCCAACAATGTACAAATGACATTCTCACAAATGTTCTTGTCGATGTACATAACATCTAGGTTGTGGTGTAGTGGAAGATCTTTCCAGTATGGAAACTCGAAGAAGATGATTCTCTTTATCAAATTGAACTCCCACTCAGCATGTAGTGACCTAAAGAATAATGATATTTAAATAATAAAGAGAGACGAAAATGGAAATAGAAATAGAAAGAGGCAGCGCGTTCATCGATGGCATTACACTTTGGGTGTAATAACCCAAGAATTTAATCAAGGACTTGTTGACGAATACAGGAGATTCGTCGACGAGGATAACATAGGGTCTCATCGACGAGGGTATGTTTCGTTGACGAGAAGATACTGAGAGGCTATTTCTAAAATTCTGAAATTTGTTGATGAGGATATGGTGTTTGTCGATGAACCTTCTTTGTGACCTCGTCGACGAGATGACGTGGCTCGTCAATGAAGGCCGCAGTATAAATAGTGTTAAACAAGGATTTTTACGCAGAAATTTAGTGGAACTTTCTCTCTTCTCTCTCCCTACGGCTCCTCCTCCATCTCTCTTCGATTTCGGCCCCGTCGTTCACTGAATCGACAATTTGAGGCCACCATGATGCTCCTGGGGAAGTTCTCCCTAAGTCTGCTGGAGCGGATCATCGGTGGGACGAAGTTGGATTTCATCCCAAATTCAGGATAATGCATTTTCATTGAAATTTGGCTTTCCAGCAGTTGTAGGAAATACAGTAGACATAGAAATAGTAATATTTTGTTCTGGAACATATGGTTTTCAGGGTGTTAAGTGGGAAGCCCTACGGATGTAGGACCCGATACAGTAGGGGGATTTAGCCAGAATTAGGTAAAGGAAATATGCTATGCTAGGCAAACCTGCTTTGATTTAGTATAAATTATATGTTTTTCAACAAATTATTATTCATATTATTTATGCAGCTTTATAGCCTCACAATATTAATGTTTAATTATGTGACATGAGTTTATTATTCCCAGTACCCGATTTTCATAATTTTTAGAATACGACGATTTTTAGTATACGTACAGAAACATGAAATTTACTGTATTTTTCAGAATATGATGATGTACCTATTTCAAAACCATAATGTTCAGTTTATACAGTTAATCATGAAATTCAGTTATCCAGTTATGCAGACATTTCAAATATCCAATTATTACAGTTTATTCAGCTCAGAATATATAATGTTATGGTTATTTCAGTTATTGCAAAATCATGGTAAAAAAAGTATTTTAGAAATATCAGTTATTTATATATAGTATCAGACCCTGATAGACCATATTCAGTAGTAGAGCATGGTATCGTAGCTATATTTAGTTCAAAGTACAACCCCTATTTAGATAATAGGTGGTATTCAGAAGTCGATCGTGCCTATGTTGTGGACAGGCTCCCTATCAGATATGGGTTGAGGGGGCCGATCTGACTGTCGGAGTTCAGTTGACTTACCTTGATCGGCCAGCCAGGTTAGGTCCCACCTTTGGGCTATACAACCCTGTCATGAGGGGTTAATTCATGACTTCAGATATCCATCTAGGGAATTTTCTCAGTTTTATTATATATGTATGATCAGATTTTTCAAAAAAATTGGTCCTACTTAGATATTTAGAAGTATTATGAGCAGATTATTCAAAAAAACTAGATTATGTTAAACAATATAGGTGTATGGTATACTGTAATAGACATGTGAGTTTTTTTTCAAATTTTATTAATTATGGTATTTTCTTAAATCAGAATTTCTAAGCATAGGACTCACTTGCTACACCCTAGTAATAGCATGTTTCTTCTTACTGAGTGTCACCTCATCTCATTTAACTTATATTTTTCAGGTGATCCAGCGAGGCGAGCAGATCAGGCTTGCCGATAAAGGGAGTATTATTGGGAAAGGTTTTCTTTTTGTAGTTCTAGTTTGTCATGAGATATTATGGAGATATAGCCTTATATGTATATTCAGGGGAGTATTTTAACACTCTAGTATTGTACGATATTGTATTGTATATGCATATGGTTGTGATTATATGATTTCAGCTTCTCGCTGCTTAGGTAAATGGTTTTATATTAATTAGAAAATAATGGAGCAATGGAATTTTAGAGTATTTATTAGTATAAAAAAAAAATTTAACAGGTCGTTACAAAGCACGTTTCCTTTTTCTACTACTTAGTGGTTCCCAAATTTCACATCTCTAATCAAACTGAGCTAGTTTAATATCTCTTCCCCACTTAGTCAGTTTGGCTGCAACCTTCGTTCAGGTTTTCCATTAAGGCTTCTAACACCACGAGTCCTCCAAGGATGTCCAGGTCGTATAAAAAGATGATGACACATAAAACATAACTTGCATCCATGCTTCAAGGTTAAGGACCTAGTGTTGACCTTATTGGTCATGCCCAGTTTTGATAATGACAAATACTTCTGTATTTAATAAATATCTAGTTCATGTGCAGGTTTATATTAGCAGATTCATTGATGGCACGTGAAAGCTCAAAGCTTGAAGACAAATTTATGTTCTCAAATGTAATATTCAGTAGTGTAATTTGTTTGTAATAGTAATTATGATATTTGGTTTGTAATAAGCACACACAACACATGCATGGTTTATTTTGTAAGCTCAAACCAAATACGAACTAAAAAGTGACCGTAGAAAGACCTTAGGGTTTTACCCTTCAGTCGACCAAAGGTCAACCGACATCGGACTTTTTCGGAGTCTTAATTTTGGACATAAATGACCCTAGGACACATACATTTGCATATATGTTTGTTAGGCACTTGAATAGGGTTTGTATGTTTCAAGACAGAACCGAATGCACACTTGGTGCACTTTCGGTCGACCGTCTAACACAGTTCATTTTGGCCTAGTCAACTGAACCGAACCTGGGTCAACAGTTGACCAAGGTCTTGGTCGACCGAACCGGACCTAGGTCAAAAATTGACCAAGGTCCTAGTCGACCGAATTAGGTAGTTCAAAAAACCTCGATCAACCGAAACCTCCCTAGGTCAACATTTTGACCATCTGGTCGATCGAGCCCTCTTTGTACTCCAACTACCTGGTTGACCAAGGGTCCTCGGAAAAAATCTCAACGGTTTGGTTGACCGAACCAACCAATTCAAAATGGCCCGGTCGACCGAACCTCAGAAATTTGAAAAATCACCTTCTCCTGGTCGACTGAGCCTTTAGTTCAAAATTCCCCTCGTCGACCGAACCATATGAGACCTGGTCAACCGAAACATTTCTAATCGACCGGACCTCTTAGGTTGCACCTAATTTTTTACTGCAATTAATATTTTTAAACACGGTTAAAATGCTTTAAACGTCATTAAACTTTTCTAACAATCCCTAATAGGTCCCCAACAGTCAAAAAATCTGATATGTCTATATATACTCTTTCATTTGGGAGAATTAAGTATTGATTAGAAAAAACAAAAAATCAAATCCTCTCTCAAGAAAAATATTTCTCATTGCTCATACTCTTCCAAATACACTCTAGCTTACATTCAAAACTCATTAAATCATCTGTAAGTGTTCTTGAGTGTTTAGATTGGAAGGTTTGCTCTCTCTTTGTTGTGAGATTGATCCATTTTAATTGAGAGCCAAACCAAAAGGATTTTTAGGGGACTTTGCTGATAAGTTCATCCTAAGAAGACTTTACTTGATCTTTTGAGATTGCATATTTGTTGCAACATCTTGAGAAGCTCGTATTTTCTTTTAGTTATGAAATATTTTCAAAATCATTTACAAATATCTATTGCTCTTTATTTTGAAAACCATTTTAGGAGACGTAAGGCAGTTGGTGTAAAGGTTGAGGTCAGCCCTGTACTAATTGACCTAGTTTGTATAGGTGTCGCTCCACCTATTTAAGTGAGCAAGTTACTGTGATAAACCTAGTGCTAGTTAGCCAAGGCGGGGACGTAGGCAGTTGGCCGAACCTCGATAACATATCTGTGTGTCACCTTTTTTTTTACTACTTTCTGGTGCTTGTGTAATTGATTAAACTGCTTTATTTAACTTCTGATATTACTTGCACTAGATTGACCATAGGGTTGTGAACATACTGCTGTTAGGAGGAACACCTAGGGGATAGATTTTAAAAATACCAATTCACCCCCCCTCTTGGGATCACGGTAAAGCTAACAATTGGTATCCGAGCCAGGTAGCATAGACTAGTTGTTATTTTGCAAAAAAAATCACATATGACTCATAGCTCCATGACTCCTTTCCCTGAGGGACCATCTTCCACACGACCTCCTATTTTCAGTGGTGTTAATTACACCTTCTGGAAATAGAGAATGCGCATCTACCTTCAAAATACTGATTAGAAGGTGTGGAGGATTGTCTCTAAAGGAAACTATGTCCCTATGAAAATTGAGGGTGCAGCTAGGGTTCCTAAGATTGAGGATGAATATGATGATGATGATATGAAAGCTGTTAGTCTTAATGCCACTGCCATGAATATTTTATACTGTAGTCTTGATTTAAATGAATTTAACAGGATTATGGCATGTTCTACTGCAAAGGAAATATGGGATAAGTTAGAGGTCACATATGAGGGTACTAGAGATGTGAAAGACAGTAGGATAGATATGTTGACCAGTGAGTATGAGGCCTTTAGGATGAATGTAGGTGAGTCCATTCAGAGCATGTACACTAGATTTACACACATCATAAACTCACTACATGCATTAGGAAAGACTTATCCCATATATTAGATGATCAAGAAAATCCTTAGAGGCTTACCTCCTGTTTGGGAAGCCAAGGCTACGGCCATTGCTAAGGGTAGAGACCTTAAGGCCATGAGCTTAGATGAATTGATAGGTTCTTTGATCACTTATGAATTGTCCATAAATGAAAGACTTAATGAACATAACAGGGCTAAGAAAGTGATTGCACTAAAAGCATCTAATAACACATCTAGTGAGTGCAGTGAGTCTGACACTGATGATGAAATGGCTATGCTAACCTTAGCAGATTTTTCAGGAAGAACAGGAAGCCGTTTAAAAAATATAGAGACTCCACTAATAAGAAAGGAGAGTCCAGCAAAAGAAAGGAAAAATCAAATGCTCATACGTGCTACAACTGCAACAAGGTGGGGCACATCAAACCTGATTGCCCACTGCTGAAAAAGGAGGTTAAGAAAAAGAAGAAAGTCATGAAGGCTGGAACTTCATGGGACCAATTCAGCAGCAGCGACTCGAATTCAAATCATAGTGACACGGAGGTCGCTAATCTGTGCTTGATGGCACACGAGGATGAGGTATTGTCTTCTTGTTCATCATCTTTTTATTATTCATCTGATGATTGTGATTCTGACAGCAAGCCTACATTTAAAGAATTACAGTTTGAATATATTCGTGTTTCAAAATTGTTAGGAAAAATAATCAAAGAGAATAATGATTTGAAAAAGAAATGTGAAAATTGGTCAAAATTATTTAATATGGCAAAAACCTCTCATGCCTTTATTTTAAAAGAAAAGGATACTGCTATTGTTGAGCTTGAGAGGAAATTGGAGGATAACTCCATCATTTTTAAATTCACCAAGGGCAAAGAAAATTTTGAAAAATTACTTGGTGCCCAAAGAAACTCCTTAAGTAAAGAGGGTCTTGGTTTTAATGGTATTGAAAATGTAAGACGACCTAATCTTTACTTAGGACATTTCACATGTGAGTCAAAATCTCATATTCCTCCTAAAGAACCTAAGTGTAGATTGAAATGTTTTAAATGTAAACAGATTGGTCACATTCAATTTGATTGTCCACTTAGGAATAAGTATGCTAGAATTAGGAAGGTATGGGTAATTAAGGGAGATCCTGCTACTAACCCCCGTGGACCCAACAAAATTTGGGAACCAGCATCAGTCACTTAGCTTATTTTGCAAGTATGCCTAAGTTCGTCCTGCTCCAAGGACATATGGTACTTGGATAGTGGGTGTTCACGGCACATGACCGGCAACAAGGGCAAATTCACATCAATCGTTCCCAAGGATGGAGATTATGTAACATTTGGGGACAATGCGAAAGGGTGTATCATCGGGGTAGGTAAGGTTGGTAAGGATTCCTCCCTTACTATTGATAATGTTTTACTGGTTGATGGACTGAAGCATAAGTCAATTGTGTGACATAGGATATAAAGTATCGTTTGAAAATGACAAATGCATAGTGGAAAATAAAACTGACCACAAAGTGCTTTTTACTGCTGATAGACATGAAAATGTCTATACTACCTCACTTGATAATGTAGCTTCACAACAAGTAACATGTTTTTCTGCTATAAATGAAGCTACTTGGTTGTGGCATAAGCATTTAGGACATGCCAACATGGATTTATTGTCTAAACTTGTTAGAAAAGAATTGGTTAAAGGTTTGCCTAAAATGTCTTTTGTAAAGGATAAAATCTGTGATGCATGTCAAATGGGTAAGCAAACAAAATATAGTTTTAAGAAAAAGAAATTCATCTACTACTAGACCTTTGGAGATGCTTCACCTAGATCTATTTGGACCTAATTTTGTGCAAAGTCTTGGTGACAAATCGTATGTTTTTGTAATTGTGGATGACTTTTCTAAATTCACATGGGTGTTGTTTCTTGCACATAAAAATGAATCATGTGAACAATTCACCAAACTTTGTAGGAAAATTCAAAATGAAAAGCGATACAAAATCACTCACATAAGAAGTGATAGAGGCACAGAATTCAAAAATGAAAGTGTAGAAAAATATTGTGACTTAAAAGGCATATCACATAACTTCTCTGCACCTAGGACACCTTAACAAAATGGTATAGTGGAAATAAAGAATAAGTCATTGCAAGAAATGGGTAGAACCATGTTGAATGAGCATAACTTACCCAAATATTTTTGGGCTGAGGCTATTAATACTGCATGCTATGTTATGAATAGCGTGTTAATTCGACCATCAATTAATAAAACCCCTTATGAATTGTGGAACAACCATAAGCCTAATATTTCCTATTTTCATGTGTTTGGTTGTAAATGCTTTGTGCTTAGAGATAATGAGCATCAAGGAAAATTTGACTCTAAATATGATGAAAGCATCTTCCTAGGCTATGCACTTAATAGTAAAGCATATAGGGTTTTCAATAAAAGAACTTTAACTGTCATTGAATCTATTTATGTTGTGCTTGATGAGTCTAATTCATTTTCTAATAAAGATAATGAAGATGATATTGATATTAGAAAATGCTTAGAGAGAAATGTCTATTGAGAACAATGCAAGTGAAAATCAAGAAGCAAATGAAAAATCACTTGAAGATAATGAAAATGGAAATCAGGAGTTCCCTAGAGATTGGAAATACATTACAAGTCATCCTATAGATCAAATCATAGGCGAACCATCCCGTGGTGTAGCCACAAGATCCTCCTTAAGAAATGTAGTGAATCATTCTACTTTCTTATCCCAAGAAAAACCTAAAAATATTAAAGAAGCCATAGAGGATGAGTCTTGGGTGATGTTCATGCAAGAAGAACTTAATCAATTTGAAAGAAGCAAAGTGTGGACCTTAGTTCCTAGGCCTAATGAACACACCATCATTGGAACTAAATGTGTATATAGAAATAAGAAAGATGAGAATGGGATAGTAACTAGGAATAAAGTTAGACTAGTTGCCCAGGGGTATAACCAACAAGAAGTGATTGATTTTGATGAAACATATGCTCTTGTTGCTAGATTAGAAGTCATTCGTATGTTACTTGCCTTTGCCGCTTTTAAAAATTTTAAATTGTTTCAAATGGATGTTAAAAGCGCTTTTCTAAAAGGCTACATAAATAAAGAGGTATACGTAGAACAACCACCCGATTTTGAAAATCATAAATATCCTGATCATGTTTACTAGTTATCTAAAGCCTTGTATGGATTGAAACAAGCTCCTAGAGCTTGGTATGAGAGGCTTAGTGGTTTTCTACTAGAAAATGGGTTTACCCGTGGCAAAATTGATACTACACTCTTCATCAAATCCAAAAATGATGATATACTCCTTGTTCAAATCTATGTGGACGATATCATTTTTGGAACAACTAATGATAAGTTGTGTAATGAGTTTGCCAAATGCATGCAAAGTAAGTTTGAAATGAGCATGATGGGAGAACTTAGTTTCTTCTTAGGTCTACAAATTAAGCAAGCTAATCATGAAACTTTCATATGCCAATCTAAATACATGAGGGACTTGCTAAAGAAATTTAATATGGAAGATTGTAAAATTCTTGGCACACCTATGAACTCTTCCATTAAGCTTGATAAAGATGAGCAAGGAATCCCTGTTGACGTAAAATTATATCATGACATGATTAGGAGTCTCTTATATCTCATTGCTAGTAGGCTTGACATTATGTTTAGTATGTGTATGTGTTCTAGGTTTTAGGCTGCCCCTAAGGAATCTCACTTAAAAGCTGTCAAACGAATCCTTAGTTATCTAGTTGGGACTATAGAGTTAGGCTTGTGGTACCCTAAGCATACTACCTTTGAGATTGTTAGTTACACTGATGCTGACTTTGCCGGTAGTAAGGTTGATAGAAAAAGCACTAACGACACTTGTCATTACCTAGGACAATCTCTTGTTTCTTGGTTCTCCAAGAAACAAAACTCAGTAGCCTTATCCATAGCCAAAGATGAATATATTGCGGCTGGAAGTAGTTGTGTCCAAAATCTTTATATGAAACAACAACTTGTGAATTTTGGATTGCACTATGAAACAATACCGATTAAATGTGATAATACTAGTGCAATCAACATCTCTAAAAATCCTATCTCACATTCACGAACTAAACATATTGAGATTAGACATCATTTTCTTTGTGACCATGTGCAAAAAGGAGATGTGGCTCTTGAGTTTGTATACACTAATGAACAGTGGGCCGATATATTCACTAAACCACTACCCGAGGATAGATTCATACAAATTAGACGTGAGTTAGGCTTAATGCATAGTAGAAAAGCTTCCTAAACTTAAATGTGTCATAACTTGCATAATTTTAGGGGGAGCTCTCTCATGGGAACTTTTCAAGTCTTAGCAACTAATTCTATTGTTGACTTATCTTCTTGTTTGAGACTTTGTGAAAAGTTAATTATTGATTGTATGCACAGTTCATATTTCTATCACATAATTATATTGATTATCATCTGTGTTGCGCAACTTGTCCAATTCATGTTCATATTGATATTTTATTTGTTGTATTGGATCATACTGAACTGTTTGAGTAGTTGTGGATAAATTGTTAGGAAATTTAAACTCAAATAGGTTACATTTATACAGGATGTCTTTTGGAAAGTCCAATTTACAAACGGCACTCTGTCAAAATTTTTCAAAAATCTTTCCAAACCTCATCATGCATAAATGTAATAATCACCCATTGCCTAGGATTTTATTTCAAATTGCCATTTTTTCTGTTGCCAAAAGGGGAGATGGAAAAAGGGGCAAAAATAATGGGTTGGGTTTTGCTTAAAAAAAAAAAAAAATACATTAGATGCATATTATGAGGGGAAGCCGTCTTGGACTTAACCCTATATTTTGTCAATCGTATTTGTCATCATCAAAAAGGGGGAGAATGTTGACCTTATTGGTCATGCCCGATTTTGATAATGGCAAATACTCCTGTATTTAATAAATATCTAGTTCATGTACAGGTCTATATTAGCAGATTCATTGATGGCACGTGAAAGCTCAAAGCTTGAAGACAAATTTATGTTCTCAAATGTAATATTCAATAGTGAAATTTGTTTGTAATAGTAATTAGGATATTTGGTTTGTAATAAGCACACACAACACATGCATGGTTTATTTTGTAAGCTCAAACCAAATACGAACTAAAAAGTGATTGTAGAAAGACCTTAGGGTTTTACCTTTCAGTCGACCGAAGGTCGACAGACACCGGACTTTTTTGGTGTCTTAATTTTGGACATAAATGACCCTAAGACACATACATTTGCATATATGTTTGTGAGGCACTTGAATAGGGTCTGCATGTTTCAAGACGGGATCGAAATGCACACTTGGTGCACTTTCGGTCGATCGTCCAACACAGTTCATTTTGGTCTAGTCGACCAAACCGGACCTGGGTCAACAGTTGACCAAGATCCTGGTCGACCGAATCGGACTTAGGTCAACAGTTGACCAAGGTCCTGGTCGACCGAAACCTCCTTGGGTCAACATTTTGACCATCTGGTCGACCGAGCCCTCTTTGTACTCTAACTACCTGGTCGACCGAGGGTCTTCGGGAAAAATCCCAACGATCTGGTCTACCAAACCAGCCAGTTCAAAATGGCTCGATCGACCAAACCTTGGAAATTTGAAAAATCACCTTCTCCTGGTCGACCAAGCCTTTAGTTCAAAATCCCCCTCGTTGACCGAACCATATGAGACCTGGTCGACCGAAACATTTTCAATCGACCGGACCTCTCAGGTTGCACCTAATTTTTATCGCAGTTAATATTTTTAAACAGGGTTAAACTGCTTTAAACTTCATTAAACTTTTCTAACAATCCCTAATAGGTCCCCAACGGTCAAAAATTCTGATATGTCTATATATACTCTTTCATTTGGGAGAATTAAGTATCGATTAGAAAAAAAAAAAAATCAAATCCTTTCTCAAGCAAAATATTTCTCATTGCTCATACTCTTCCAAATACACTCTAACTTACATTCAAAACTCATTAAATCATCTGTAAGTATTCTTGAGTGTTTAGATAGGAATGTTTGCTCTCTCGTTGTTGTGAGATTGATCCATTTTTATTGAGAGCCAAACCAAAAGGATTCTTAGGGGACTTTGCTAATAAGTTCATCCGAAGAAGACTTTACTAGGTCTTCTGAGATTGCATATTCGTTGCAACATCTTGAGAAGCTCGTATTTTCTTTTGGTTGCGAAATATTTTCAAAATCATTTACAAATATCTATTGCTATTTATTTTAAAAACCATTTGAGGAGATATTTGTTTTTGAGGTGAAACATCTTTATTGCAATATTTATTCACTCATACACTATATGCTGAGAACAAAGATTATATATATTTTGCAGTCCAAGCATATACATATTTATGTGATTGAGATATTCTACTGGTTGATACTCTTGAGGCCTGCTTGATATTTTATGTGAGCCCGTTTGATTGAATATTTTGAAATACACTGATTGTCGTTGACACTCTCACGTACGTACTACACTAATAGAAAATATATTTGAGAGTTGAACTATTAAAACCACACTGAGCTTACATTTTAAATCATCTGTGATGTTTGTGATTGTTCGCATTTGGGGTACAAATCTGCTTTATGTGAAAGCACCCTTGTAATGTACCTTTTGATTGTATATCTGAGAGATTCCAAGCGTGGTTTGAGGGGGCAATAATCCAACCCGGTAAGGATTGGTGTAAAGGTTGAGGTCAGCCTTGTGCTGATTGACCTGGTTTGTATAGGTGCCGCTCCACCCGTTTAAGTGAGCAAGTTACTGTGATAATCCTTGTGCTGGTTAGCCAAGGCGGGGACGTAGGCAGTTGGCCGAACCTCGATAACATATCTGTGTGTCACCCTTTTCTTTACTGCTTTTTGGTGCTTATGTAATTGATTAAACTGCTTTATTTAACTTCTGATATTACTTGCACTAGATTGACCATAGGGTTGTGAACATACTGTTGTTAGGAGGAACACCTAGGGGATAGATTTTAAAAATACCAATTCACCCCACCTCTTGGGATCAAGGTAAATCTAACACCCAGCATCCTTATAACACACTGGGCATGCTAAGTAACCTTTTGTACTCTAACCCGATAGGTTACCGTAAGTAAGGAAATCATTAATTTTTCACAACAATGCAACATGCATCTGAAATGTTGACCCAGTTTCCACATTGAATATCTCCACTCCTTTTTCCTATAGTTCTTTCAACTCATCAATTAATGGCCTCAAGTAAACATTAATATCATTGCTAGGTGCCCTCAGCTCAAGAATAAGTAGAGATATATAAATGAAGGGTTCTTTCATACATCGCCATGGCGGCATATTGTATGACATTATCATAACTGGCCACATGTTATATGAGTTGTTTTTGTTACTAAAAGGATTGAACCCTAAAGTAAGGCCAAGTCTGATGTTATGAGGATCACTAGAGAACCACGGATGCATTTTATCAAACTCAACCCAAGCTTCTAAGTCTTCTGGATGGCTAAGGGTGTTTTCCTCTTAAAGATGTTTCTCTTTATGCCATCTCATATCTACAACAGTCCTTTTGCACATTTACAATCGTTGCAATCGTGGTATTAATTGACAATATCACAAAACTATTTGGGGGATCTTTTTACTCTTATTATGATTAGTTTTATACCTCGGTTCACCACATTCTAGGCACTCGTTCGCATTTTCAAGTTTACTATAAAAGAGTGCACAATCATACCTACACACATGTATTGGAGTGTAATCGAAACTCAATTCACACATGTATGTCTTCGCCTTAGAAAAGGACTTTCGAAGTGTTTCACCATTTGGCAATGCCTCCTTAATGAGGTTTAAATACATGTTGAATGCGCTCTAAGATAACCCATGCATTGTCCTTGCATGAAACAATTTTATCAGGAACTCTAATTTTGAGAACTTTGTACAATTTAGATATAGGGGCACTCGTGCTTCCCTCATGAGATTAGAAAATGGTTTACCAAGTCGATTTAACATACTAGGATCGCAAGTTATGGAACCTACTGAAGTAGATTCATCACCAGAACGCGACACACTGACATCATCCGTGTCCACTGCAATCCCCCTTTACAAATCACCTAACATTTCGATTAACCCTTTCAAATGTGTATCACCATGTACTATATTTTCCCCATCATCTTCATCTTCATCATCATCACTCTGAAGTCAATAATCTTCAGCGTGAAACACCCATGTTGTGTAGCTTTTCTCCGTTCAAAAGTCTAATAGATGTGTATGAACCACATCAATGTGTTTGAATGTTATGTTTTGGGATTTCTTGCACAAACACCTTATTCTACTGGCTTTGTCTGCATGACGACGCGCAAACTCTATAAAATCATGTACCCCTTTCACATATTCGTCCAAAAACCTACCTCAAGCCTTCATCCAACTCTTATCCATTTTCATTAATTACCCTTTAACATGTTTAAGTAAATGGTGTTGATTACATTGTTATAATGTCTATGATGCAAGTATCGTGAATCCTAAAATCAACCATCTTCTGTCTAAAGGGTATGGATCCTATCCCATTCAAGAATGTTGCATTTACATTGCAGTAAAACACTCAAATTCCTTCGTAATAGTCATTCTAAATTCCGGCAGCATCTCCCTGTGGCTCTCCAAGTACACGAGAAGGGGGAAGTGGACATGTTGCTAGTTTTCCATCACTAACAAATTGTCACGACACCCCACTATGCACAGAGAGAACACAAGTGGAGACGTGTTCAAAATATATAATGATAATGAACAAAACGTGAACAATGACAATAATGTAAGTACAACTTCCTAAACTTTCCACATTGGGCAATTCATGAATAATTGAAATACAAACATCACTAATCGTAAATGAAACAAATAATTAAAATGTTCAATTGATTATTAGTCTACATAGTATGACTAATATTCAATTGAATTTTAATAATTGATTTGTCTCACATGTACAATGAGGCATGAGTGTAAAGTAACCATCTTTGAACGAGTCTAAGTTTCAATAAACATATAAAATGTAGTTGTCAATTTGTTTAATTAACCGGCATGCAACATCCTAGTCAACTAGGCAGCGTGCATTTCATAATTTCTGCATCAAGCATGCAGATGCTTTCAACTCAACCAGCAAGCAATATCCTAGACATCTATCCAACATGCATTTCACAATTTCTGCGTCGAGCATGCAGATGCTTACAACTCAACCAACAAGCAATATCCTAATCATCTATCCAGCATGCAATTCTCAATTTCTGCATTAAGCATACAGATGCTCAGTTGTAAAGTCAAGTTCACTCTTTCAGTTACATGTAATTTAGGTATAGAATTAGATGCTTACATTTTCCAATAGAATCCAACACTTCTAACACCGAAGTTCTAATTAAAAATCTTAACTTTTGTGAGTGTAATTGAAAGTCTTAGATTCCAATCTTTTGAGTTGTTTTTAGGTAAGGGATGGGTCATCTTCGTTTTCGTTTTTTTTAAAAAGAAATTCTCCTGTATATGGCCTGATAAGGACATGTTCATAATCACATACCCAAGTAAGTTAACTAACTTGAATCCTTTGCAAGTTATAATTAAATAGCTCAACTTGAATTTTTTGCTTAATAGTATGGGTTTTAACTAATACATACACACACACACACACACACACACACAACACACACACACACACACACACACATATATATATATATATATATATATATATTATTCAATAACCTTGTGGAACTTAATTAACTTTACTAAGAAAGAAGGGAATTATTTCACTTTAATATCATTAGGAATAATTTTTATCCTAGATAACAAAAAAAATTACTAAAAACTTATTGATTTTCAAGGCACAAAAAGTTTGTACCTTGAAGTTTTACCTTTCATGTTATTTAATTGGTTCACATACTATTCACTAAAAGTTTCTAGGCATTGATGAAATTTCTTATTACTAGTTTATATTTAACTAATTAGTGGTGAACTTTGTGGTTTAAATCTTCTTTATGATTTCCTTGATTTATAAATTTTTTTTTGTGAATTCATTTATATTTTTCACATCATGTAATGTTTTGTAATGTTCTTCATCATGTTGTACGAGTTAATGAAAGATGATCAAGTCAAGTAATGTCCAAGGATTTTGCACTTTTAGAATGTCAAGTTTAACTAATTAATTAATGCAATAATTTAGAAATGAAACATGGAATTAATTATATATAAGAGACCATAATTGAACTTTACCATCCCTCTAGAAGTTGCACTTGTTAAAAACATGGCCAAAGCAGTTGTTCCAATAAAAATATCTAAATCCAAAATATTTAAAAAATAACAATGAATATTATGATTATAGAAGTATGAAGTTGAACATTTAAACCTTATATGTATCTAAGAAAGAAGAAAAGACAAAAATGAAGATGTTAAAAGTTGGTTTTTAATGGATCCCTTCGGAATCATTTGGCAAGGTTTACAAAAGTCATTTTCTTGTTTTTAAGCTAAAATGCGTTTGTTTTGGATTTTAAAAGGAATGAGGTAAATCTAGATCCTAACCAAACAACACCTAAATTTCAAATTCAGGTTTTTATCTTTTCGTTTCCCTCATTCTTTCAAAGATCAAAGCAAAGGCTAGCTTGGTAACAAAATTGTTCGAATAACCAAATTTGTTGGCAATCCTTTTTTGTATCAGATTGAACGAGGGGAGAAAAGTGTAAAAAAAAAATTCATATCAAATTCTCATGAGCATTTTATCAAAAACATTACATGCATTATAGCAAGTTCATTTTTTGTGAGCAAAATAACTAATTTAATTCTATCCTTCAATTTAATTCTTTAAAACTAATAAATAAAAATAAAATTTTTTTTTGCACATTTAAAAAGACTCCTTATATTCTACCTTTTTTAATATGAATCATGAAAAACTAAAAAATAAGCTAAGGTATATATAATTTTTTGAAAAGTTAAAAATAAAGAATGGAAAATATTTTACATTACTAAGCGAGTATTTTTTTTTTTTTTTTTTTTGTTCCATATAAAAAAAAATGAGAAAGTTCAATGAAAAAGATCTTTACTTTGCATGTTACTAACTCTTGATTTTTCTTCTTTGTAATCACATTTGTATAATTTTTGTTAATAGTATAATAGAAAGCTGGTCTCATTTCATTTTTTTTCTTCATTTTAGCCTATGAAATTATTGATCCAAACATAACCAAAGAACTACTGTGGAGAAACGAAGAACAAACACCAATACGTTTAAAATTCCCAAATCTCCAGCTAGGAACTAAAATACAAGAGTAGCTAAATTCAAAATACTAATGAGTCAACAACCATCCAGGAACCAAAATACCCAAAGCAGAAGCAACATAATAGTACCAATAAATTATCAAAATTGTAAAAACTACAATTTGCCCACTCCTTTCTCTACTATTCTAAGCAATAAATTATCAATGTATTTTCTAGATTTGCAAAGTTTGGTGGAAAAGTAGGGATCAAATATTGCACACAGTCACACTAATTTTGCAAACAGACAGACATACAGACACACACACACACACACACACACACACATAAACGGACACATGCATGCACCATGCATGCACACACGCACACACTATTAACCCATAGTTTGCAGAAGAAGAAGAAGAACTTGGCCAAGAGCGGAATGACCTCAGGTGAGCAGTAGCAGTGGGATGAGGAGCAGCACCGGAGAGCGGCGGCAGGAAGCAACGACGGCTGCGGGGATGGCCGAAGAGGACGTGCACAAGTTGGAAAGGAAGGAGGGAGGAGGAAAGGGGGGAGGAGGGAAAGGAGGGGGGGATCGAGGATGGGAGATTGGGAAAGGAGGGAGGCTCAAGGAGAGGACGCGTGCAGGAAAGAAAGGAGGGAAAGGAGGGCAATTGGGGAATAATGAGAAATAGGGTTTTAATTAGTTCGACTATTAGTGACGGTTTTAAAACTGTCACTAAAACTCTTAAAAACCGTCACTAATAGTTAAATAAACTCTTTTCACATTTTTTAAATAAAAAAACTATTAGTGACGATTTTCATAAAGCGTCATTAATACTATGCCATTTAAAATCGAAATTAAACATATTGTTTGAATTAAGGGTGAGCATAATTTGGGGAGACCCGAATTCACTGAATTAAGCGACCAATTTCAGTCGGTTCAGTTTGATTACGATTTTACCAATTTTTGATTAATCGGTTATCGATTTGGTTAATAGGAATTTGAACTTGATTAAATGAATTAATAATTAATTAAAATTTAAATATAAATTAAAGCTACTCTAGAGTGTTTTGAGATTGAGAGCGAATTCAAGAATTGATGTTGCTAATGATAGAAGAAAAAAATTAACAATAATCCTCTATGCTTTCTCCATATACTATTGCCATCAATGGCTTGATAACATCTTCAAGCTCATAAAATTCAATCTCTGGATGCTTACTATTTCTCTAGAGAACAAATAACATACAAAAAGCAGTAGCAGTTTGGGAAGGACCAAAGACAGAGGAAGTTACCCTTTCGAAGATAAATTGAAACAGAGATCCTATTTTAAATCCTACAATCTATGTCATCCCATAAAACACAGCATGAAAATGAACCATTTAGTCACTAATTTATATTTTATTAATTTTATTAATAAAATTAATAGATGAGTTGCTTAATTAATTAAGCTGCATGATTAGTGATGATTCTAAAAACTGTCACTAATTAATATAAAGACTATTAATAGTAACGGTCTTTCTCTTCAAGCATTTTACTTAAGGACATGCTATTCTCGTTATATTTTATCTTCAACAACTCATCAAGATTCTCATTTGTAGTGTCAAGCACACTGGCATCGTTAGTCACAACATGATTTCTATATATCCTGTTTTGCTACATATTTGGAAGAGGTTGCTTCTATTAGGAAAAGTGAGAAAAAATCTTTAGGATCTGATTCATTCAAAAAGCTAAAAATGACTTATGCTTCCGTGAAACTTTTACATAATACAAAAAAGTCTGTCTCAAAGAAACTGGAAAAATCTTCCGCAAATGATGAAAATGGGACTTCTTTGGGGGAAAAGCTATATATATATATATATATATATATATATATATATATATAAAAATATATAAATATATAATATGATGTGTAAGGGCTTTGGTCCCATTACACCTAGGACATGCTCTTTTTGTTGTATTTTATCTTCAACTCATCAAGATTCTCATTTGTGGTGTATGCACACTGGCTAGGCTAACCACAACATTATTTTTGTCTTATTTTGCTTCTTGGACAATATCAGCAACTGTTCCTATCTGTCCACTGCTACGAAGATAGCCTCCTACTGGCCCATCTGAATTATAATCATCTTCACGAGCAACCCCCATGCATAGATATTTGAACCAAGCTGTTTCTTTCATGCATCCCATTCCTTTTTAGTACTGTGATAATGAACACCTTCAAAATATCTCTCAAACTCTAATGCATTTAAAAAATTAGTCCAATCATTACAGAATTTCACCACACCTTCCCTAGTCTATACACAGTCATTCCAAAAGGTATGAACTTGAAAAAGTTTAAATTTAGAGAATCTTTTCAACCAATATTCACTATCAATGACAACTCTTCCATTTTTTTTCGTCCACTATGTTAAGAACAATCCCAGTCCATAGCCAGATATATAGATCTTTCCTTCATATTTGAAAGAGGTCACTTCTAGGAAAAGTGAGAAAAGATACTCAAGACCTAATTCATTGAAGAAGCTAAAAATGAGTAATGCTTCTATGAAGCCTTTGTACAATACTACAAAGTCTGTCTAAAAAAAAATTGGAAAAATCTTCCGCTGATGATGAAAGTGGGACTTCCTTGGGGGAAAAGCTATATAATATGATGTGTAAGGGCTCTGGTCCCATTAAACCTATGACATGCTCTTCTCGTTGTATTTTATTTTCAACTCATCTAGATTCTCATTTATGGTGTCAAGTTACTTACTGGACAATATTAGCAACAGTTCTTATCTGTCCACTGCTGTAAAGATAGTCTCCTAATGGCCCTTCTGAATTTGTAATCATCTTCATGAGCAACCCACCCATAGATATTTGAATGAAGCTGTTTCTTAATTTTATGCATCACATCCCTTTTTAATGTGATGAACAACTTCAAAATATCTCTCAAACTCCATTGCATTTAAAAAACTAGTTCAATCATTGCAAAACTATACCACATCTTCCTTGGTCCATACACGGTCATTCCAAAGGGTATGAACTTCAAAAGGTTTAAATGTGAGAATATTTTCAACCAATATTCACTATTATATCAATGACAGCTCTTCCATATTTTTCATCCACTATGTTAATTAAGAACAATCCCCGTTCCGAATTGGCCAGACATAGATCATTCCGCTTTGGAGTTTAAGAGGTCCAACTCATCAGCTATGTCAGTTTCGAAGTATACTGCCAAGATTCTCTTAATTTAATCATTTTGAAGTTGATACCTTTGGAATAACCGTGTATAGACCAAGGAAGTTGTGGTGAAGTTCTGCAATGATTGGATTGATTTTTTAAATGTAATAGAGTTTGAGAGATCTTTTGAAATTGTTCATTATCAAAGTACTAAAACAGAATGAGATGCACAAAATAAACAACTTGGTTCAAATATCTATGCATGGGTGGGTTGGTCGTGAAGATAATTACAATTCAGATGGGCCAGTAGGAGACTATCTTCGTAATAGTGGACAGATAGGAACAATTGCTGATATTGTCCAAGAAGCAAAATAGGACAAGAATAATGTTGTGGCTAACCTAACCAGTGTGTATACACCACAAATAAGAATCTTGATGAGTTGAAATAAAATACAACCAGAAAAGCATGTCCTTAAGTAGAATGCTTAAATAACAGGTGAGGAAAGAGAAGATGTTCCAAAAGGATCATTTGAATTGAACCGAACAACTTCTCTGCCTACCTACCTTGAAGAGATTTCTATTCTTGAAAATTTTGAGGCAGAGGCTTAGAAAGCACAACCCCAATGTTTGTGTTCTAGTGCTTTGGCAGATGAGATAAAGCCCACAATGGGGCACCAGGTGACTTAGAACACTAATGGAGCTGGTATACTTGTCTGGCATGGCGAGGTGATTCCTTGGCCATCTCTGTCTCTGTTGGAAGGCCTAACCTTTAGGTTTGAATTATTTGTAAGCTACACTACTAGTTTTAATTATTAGTGACGGTTCCATAAACCATTACTTATACAAGACTATTAGTGACGGTTTTCATAAATCGTCACTAATGATAGAGTATTAGTGACGGTTTAGAAAAATCGTCACTAAAAACATACTATTAGTGACGGTTAATACGCTATTAGTAACGGTTCTCATAAACTGTCACTAATATAGTTGACTTTTATTGGTCAACAAATGCATTATTAGTGACGGTTCTATAAATCGTTACTGATACCAGACTATTAGTGACGGTTTTTCTAAACAGTCACTAATAAAGTTAAATAAATTATTTTTATATTTTTTAAATAAAAAACACTATTATTGATGGTTTAAAAATCGTCACTAATAATAGGCTATTAGTAACGGTTTTAATAAACCATCACTAATATTGTTGACTTTTTCCCAGTCAGCAAAAGTATTATTAGCGACGGTTCTATAAACCGTTACTGATACGAGACTATTAGTGACAGTTTAGAAGAATTGTTACTCATAATTTATTATTAGTGACGGTTTTCAAGAACCATCACTAATATTGTTGACTTTTTCACAGTTAACATGCATTATTAGTAATCGCATATAGAACCATTACTAATATGATACTATTTGTGATGGTTAATTAACCGTCACTAGTAAGTGCCTTTTAATGACGCTTTAAATTTGTCACTAATACCCTATAAAATGTCTCTAATATTTCCTAGGATACTTTTCACGTGAAAAGTGGTTTCCCGCAATGGTTTGAGCAGGAAAATTGGCTTTTAGTGACAAAAGTATTAGTGACGGTTTTAATTTATTCACTCAAAGTGTCTTATTAGTGACAGTTTTGAAAACCGTCACTAATACTTACACTAGTAGTGACGGTTTCTAAAAACCGTCACTAATAAGGCACTTTTAGTGATGAAATTAAAACTATCACTAATAATTTCTTCACTAAAACCCAGTTTTTTGTAGCAATATCTATAACCAAACATTTTTCTTTATGATTATCAGCATTTATTCCAATTGTGAAGTTGGGATAACACTTAAAATATATTGGTCCGTTTGTTAAAGATTTTTCTGCCATTCCAATTAATTATTTGTAATATGGAATTTGATCATCTCTTAACACTAGGAGAAGAGAATTGTTAAGTCCGCTCTTTACCAATGGTTTGAGTCCTATTTGAACACAACCGACATGTAAGTCAGTAAATCCTAATTTAGTATAATTTTTTAAAGTCTTTTTTGATAGAATATTTTTAGAATGTCTTATCTACGAACTTAACATTGATCTCTTTTGTTTTTTGGCCAATTTTAGACTTAAAATCCAACAATTTTCCCTTTTTGCATATTGTTTCCTTATTGATTTCGGGTAGCTTCCAATTTGCCAACTCTTTGTCATCCCAACATGACTCATGACTAATAAATGTTTTACTAGTTTCACTTCCTTGCGTACTACTAGCACTTGAGACACTAGCCATAAGGAGACCTAGAACTAGTTATTTTATTCCGCAATTCTGTAGGTTATTCTGGACTTATCGCCCTCCAAAATCATCAAAATGGGACTTACTGCCTAACCTTAGAATCTCTAGGTCAAATGACTAATCTTGATATACTTATAACTTGGCTCTAATATCATTCACTCCCAAGAAAACTACGAATGGTAAAACAATTATAATGTTGTCGATAATATAAAAGATGAAATAGCATCATTCACTCCCAAGAAAAAGACTAATGGTAAAACAATTATAATGTTTTCGATAATATAAAAGATGAAACAGCAATACTTCTTTCCAAAGAAAACAAATTGCAACTTACAAATTGTTAACAAGACTTTAAGATGACTGGAAGAACTAAGGAGGTAGACAGGATGGACTTCATTGAGGATCCTTCCCAGCTTTTCCTCTCTCGAAGTAATGAATAAGGAAGTGATCCTTAATGAAGGAAGAAGACTCCTTATATAGGAAAATTGTTTAAGAAAGATACAAAACAACAAACAATAATTATTCGTTTGACAAAAGGAAAAGTAGATGCTCTGCAGCAATAGTTGTTCTTCTTTTTCAAAGATGCTCTACCAAAGCAGCAATAATTGTTCATCTTTTTTCAAAGTGGCAATAATTGTTTTTTCCTACCGGCCCCACTTCACATGTCTTCTTACTGAAATGATAAAGATTTCTTTTCAATAATTGTTCTTTTCTTGCAAGTGCCAAAATATCAGGGGATTCCAAAACAGTCATCTTCATTTTCAGGACCATATGCTTGAGATAAACTTGTTGTTGATGAGATTGTTTCTTTATACTCTCTGAGGATCTTCTTTGTTTCTTCAATTGATTTTGATTGGGCTAGATGGGTTTGGAGTTGGGATTTGTTTGTTAAAAACTCCGCTTGTTGGGGATTATTAAAATTTTTTTTCGAAAACTAGGGATTATTCTTAAACTATCTAATAAATTCTTCTTTTTGGAAAAGATCATTAGAAATTCCTTTCCACCATTGGACTTTAGGTTGGTTGTTGAAGAACATGTGTTGACTCTATGAGTTCAATCCAGTTTTGATAATGACAAATCACTTGGTATTTGATCTGTGCATTGAGATTGTGAATAGGAACTATATTAAGCATGCACGTAAGGATAACAAGTCATGGAAGCCATGAAGATTAAAGCATACATATGTTGGCACAATCCATGGAATCAAAGAGTTGGAGAATGAAGATGCAAGTAGCAAGTTCAAGAACGTCATGGGAATGGGTACTTAGAACCAATGTATTTTCATTTTCATATGATGTAATTTGAGGCTCAACATATACCCTAGAATGACTTTAAGACTCATGCATTTCATGAAAATCATTAGGGGACATTCATGGACATAAAAATATTTTTAAAACCCCGAAAAATATATTTATAAAAGAGCCAAGAAAGAGAGCAAAGAACTTTTTCAAAATAGAAAGAAAAAATTCAAGAAATTGGAACTTCAGTAGATCGAAGTCAACGGTCAGTCGCTTGAAGTTGCCACTTCAGAAGACCGAAGTTAAACTCAGTCGCCTGAAAAATTTCTTCAAAAGACCGAAGATATAGTTCAGTTGCCTGAAAAATTTATGGTGAAACACAGAACCTGACAGAAGCACCTCGGAAGACTGAACTCAGACTTCAGTCGTCTAAACCCGACACTTCAGTCATCTGGGCCTTTATCCTCAATCGTCTGACCAGGTCTAGGTTAATTTTTTTGAAACTCTAAGGAACTTCAGTCATCTGGGCCTTTGACCTCAGTCGTCTGAACTTGCGAGAAAACTTAAAAATCTAATTTTTAATGAGAGAACACGCAAGCTATTTCTTGATCCAACGGTTGAGATATATTCTAAGGGCAAGATACCTATATATTGAACATTTAAACCCTAGTACGCGAACTAAGATCAACAAGAAGAGAAGAGAACATCTTTTTGAAATAGAATTGAGAAACTTGAGCATATCGCTATACGATTGCACGCACCCCAGCTCATACTCATCAAGCTTGGGCAAATCAACTCAGAAAAACAAAGGGATTTCATATACACATCTTGATTTCTTTCTGATATTGAGGTTTGGTAAATCACACTACTTGTTAAGAGTTATTCTTATAGAGTTTCTTCATCTAAACTGATTTGCTGATTAATATCTAGTATTCAAAGAGCTTGTCATTGCAAAATCTACTTTTGAATATTTGTTAAGAGGTTGATCTTAAGTGTGCATATATTAAATCATTTTGATAAGATTACCACTTGAGAAAAGCTTTTGTTATTGATTAGACATTTTTTATTCAAGTGACTTTTCATTCAAAGACTTGATATTTTTAATATTCCAAAATCTACTTGATTGAAAAGTCTAAAGGTTATCTATATACACTTGATATAAATATTATTGTAACAAAGTGTGTTTCAAATCTTTGCAATCTTCAAAGTTTTTTTTTATGTATTCGAAGATTTAATCTAAGTTCTCCAAAGCATTGACTTATATAAATATTTTGGGGAGATTTGATAAAAGGGAAAGTTAGTGAATCATACTCTTGCATATAACGAATATATCGTTACATACATTCTGAACTTCAAGTTTCATCATATGATTATGTATTAAGAATTTCAATTGTACTCACTAGCTTTATTAGAAGCAACATTGAGTGTTTTGCAGATTATATTGTAATTAAGGTTTGGGTTGTGAACTGGGTTTGAGGAGAGAGTTGTATCTCTTGTAAGCAGCGGATTAGGAGGAAGTTGTACGTCTTATAAGCAGCAGATTGTAAGGGAAGCTCTATCCTAATTTAAGGAGTAGGGATTATAGTAGAATCCTTGAGTGGGTTGCTCAAGGTGAGGACGTAAGCCGGGTTGGCTGAACCTCATAAAATCGTGTTTGCCTTCTCTTTTCCCTTATCTTTTTAATTTTTGCAACGCACTTCATTACTTATATTGCATTTATGTTTATTGAATAATCTCACACGAACTTGATAAGTAATTGGTTAAATTTAGACATAGGGATTAAGTGGTGAATAAGTTTTAAAAAAATTTTAAAATACCCAATTCTCCCCCTCTTGGGATTACACCTAAATCAACATTTGGTATCAGAGCGAGTTTACTTAGACTTAATAGTTCATTTGTAGAAAGATCACATGACACGCATCAGTGTAACTCCTTTTGGTGAGGGACACTCATCCACTAGACCACCAATTTTTTGTGGTGTAAATTGCACATATTGGAAACATAGGATGAGCATATACCTGTTAAACGTAGATTGGAAGGTATGGAAAATAGTGACTAAGGGAAACCATGTTCCCATGAAAGTAATTGATAAGGTAAATGTACCTAAAACTGAAGATGAATATACTGAAGAAGATTGGAAATCAATACAAATAAATGCTACTGCTATGAACTTGCTTTTCTGTGCATTATATGTAAATGAATTTTATAGGGTAATGACATGTAACTCTGCTAAAGAAATTTAGAAAAAATTAGAAGTTACATATGAAGGCACTAAGGAAGTCAAGGATAGTAGGATAGACATGCTCACTAGTGAATATGAAGCATTTAAAATGACTGCTGATGAATCTATTCAATTCATGTACACTAGATTCACACACATCACAAATTCTTTAAAAGCACTTGGAAAGAATTATCCTACTTATGAGTTGATCAGGGAAATACTCAGGGGATTACCTCAAGTTTGGGAAGCGAAAGTTACAGCAATAGCAGAAGGGAGAAATCTCAAGGAGATGTCTATTGACGAACTCATTGGATCACTCATCACCTATGAGCTGGCAATAAATGAGAGGAAGAATGAGCAAAGTAAAGCAAAGAAAGCCACAACACTTAAAGCATCGTCAAATAACTCTAGTGAAGAAAGTGATTCAGAATTAAATGACGACATGGCCTTGCTAACAAAGAAGTTCGAAAAATTCTTGAAGAAGAATAAAAAGTTCAACAAAAAATTTCAGAACTCAAAATCAAAAAAGGAGATTCAAGCATGAAGAAAAAGAAGGAAAATCATCCAACTTGCTACAACTGCCGAGAGGTTGGACACATTGAACTTGAGTGTTCCAAACTAGTGAAAGCCTCAAATAAAAAGAAGAAGGCGCTAAAAGTCGGTTTGGATACGCACAACATAAACTGTTCAGAACCTGAACCAGTGATGACGAGATTGTCAATCTGTGTCTAATGGCACATGATGATATGCTTTCATATGATGTGAAACAAGAATATTTGTACTCTATTAAAATGCTTGATAAGAAAACAAAGAAAATTTTTGATTTGAAAAGTAAAATCAAAGAACTTTAAAGCTCAGTAGAACGTCAAAATGAATCTCATGCATCTCTTATGAAAGACAAAAAATTGAAAATTGACGAGTTAGAAAAGGATTTGAAAGATAAATATGAAATTATTTGTAAATTTACTGAAGGAAAAAATAATTTTAAAAAACTCCTAGGAGCTTAAAGAAATTCCCTAAAAAAGGAAAGGGTTGGTTTTAATGGAAAGGAAAATTTAAAGAAGAGACTTCTTTGTATGGGATATTTTATAAGAGAGTCAAAATCATATGTTCCTATCAAAGATTATCATAGAAATATTACATGTTTTAAATGTAAAAGGTTGGGTCACATAAAATTTAACTATCCCTTCAAAAATAAAGATGTCAAAATTAAGAAAGTATGGAAGACCAAAGGAGAATCTAGCATTAACCCCTATGGACCTAAGAAAATCTGGGTATCAAAGCTAGTTGTCTGATTGTGTCTTATAGATATGCTTAAGATCATCATCCTCAAAAGACAGATGGTATATGGATAGCGGATGTTCACGTCACATGACCGGGGATAAAGCGAAGTTCACATCCATCACACCCAAGGATGAAGGATTTGTCACTTTTGGAGATAATGCTAAGAGAAGGATCATAGGTGTAGGTAAAGTTGGTAATGATTCGTCATTAATTATAGATGATTTTTTACTAGTTGATGGTTTAAAGTACAACTTATTGAGTATAAGCCAACTGTGTGATAAAGGTTACAAAGTGTCTTTTGAACATGACAAGTACATTGTAGAACACAAAACTGATAATAAGATATTGTTCACTGCTAAGCGTCATAAAAACGTATATACCACAAGTTTTGATAACTTAACCTCACAGAGTGTGACATGTTTTTCTGCTATGAATGAAATTAGTTGGATTTGACATAGGAGACTAGGACACGCAAACATGGACTTAATATCTAAACTAGTTAAGGGAAACTTAGTTAAGAGACTGCCTAAGACAAAATTCATCAAAGATAAAATTTGTGAGACTTGTGAACTAGGAAAACAAGTAAGAACAAGCTTTAAGAAGAATAAAGAAATATCCACTTCTAGGCCACTTCAAATGCTACACTTAAACTTATTTGGTCCAAACCTAATACAGAGTTTAGGAGGAAAATCATATGCATTTGTCATAGTTGATGATTTTTCAAGATATACATGGGTATTATTCTTAGGTCACAAAGATGAAGCATGTGAACAATTCATAAACCTGTGCAAGAAAATCCAAAATGAAATGGGATATACTATCACTAAAATTCGAAGTGATAAGCGTAGGGAATTTAAAAATCAAAGCATGGAAGACTACTGCAACTCACTAGGAATAGCTCATAATTTTTCAGCTCCTAGAACACCACAAAAAAATGGTGTAGTTGAAAGGAAGAATAGATCTATACAAGAAATAGTCAGAACTATGCTTAACGAACATAAATTACCTAAGTACTTCTGAGCTGAGGCAGTGAATACCATCTGCTATGTTCTAAATAGAGTTTTGATTAGACCATCTCTTAATAAGTATCCATACGAATTATGAAGTGGCCATAGACCAAACATATCATATTTTCATGTCTTTGGCTGTAAATGCTTTGTGCTTAGAGACAATGAACATTTAGGAAAATTTGATGTCAAATCAAATGAAGGTATCATCCTAGGGTATGCCTTAGATAGTAAAGCCTATAGAGTTTATAACAAACTAATATTAATGGTTATAGAATCTATTCATGTAGTGTTCGATGAGTCAAATCCCTACTCCAAAGGAACTGATGAAGATGAAATTGAAATAAACAAGGAATTTGAAGAACTATCCATTAAAGATGATTTAGGAAAGAAAAGTGAAACTAAAGAACCATCCACTGAAACTAATCAAATTGAAAATGAGGTTAATGAACCACCTAGAGAATGGAAGTACATAAAGAATCATCCCATTGATCAAATAATAGGTGAACCATTACGTGGAGTAGCCACACGATCTTTACTTAGGAATATGATAAGTCATTTTGCCTTTCTATCTCAAGAAGAACCTAGGAATGTAAGTGAAGAAATTGAGGATGAATCGTGGGTGTTGTGCATGCAAGAAGAGTTAAACCAGTTTGAGAGAAACAAAGTATGCACATTGGTTCCTAGACTTGAGGATAAGTTAATCATTGGAACAAAATGGATATATAAGAATAAGAAAGATGAACATGGGATAATTGTTAGAAATAAGGCTAGACTAGTAGCTTAGGGATATAACTAGGAAGAAGGAATAAATTTTGAAGAAACCTTGGCACCTGCGGCTAGAATAGAAGCCATTCGAATGCTTTTAACCTATGCTGCTTTTAAGGATTTCAAGTTATATCAAATGGATGTCAAAAGCGCATTTTTAAATGGCTACATAAGTGAAGAAGTATATGTAGAACAGCCCCTAGGTTTTGAAAATCATAAGAATCCAGATCACGTTTATAGACTAACAAAAGCCTTGCACAGTTTAAAGCAAGCTCCTAGAGCTTGGTATGAAAGGCTAAGCATATTTATACTAGAGAATGGATTTATTAGAGGAAAGATAGATACAACTCTGTTCATAAAGACTAAGAAAGATGATATTCTCCTAGTTCAAATATATGTAGATGATATCATATTTGGAGCATCAAATAAAGAATTGCGTAATGAATTTGCTAGTAATATGCAAAATGAATTTTAGATGAGTATGATGGGTGAACTAAATTTCTTCCTAGGACTTCAGATCAAACAAGCAAGACACGGAATCTTTATAAATTAATTGAAGTATATTAGAGATCTACTCAAAAAGTTTAATATGGAAGATGGAAAAAAAACTAAGTACACCTATGAGCGCTTAATTGAAATTAGACAAAGATGAATAAGGTATACTAGTAGATGTCAAGCTTTATTGTGGAATGATTGGTAGCTTACTATATTTGAATGTCAGTAGACCTGATACAATGTTTAGTGCATGTTTGTGTGCAAAATTTCAGGCTACACCAAAAGAGTCACATTTGCTAGCTATTAAACAAATACTTAGATACCTGATAGGAACCGTGGAACTTGGATTATGGTATCCTAAGTACACATCTTTTGAGATTATCATTTATTCATATGCTGATTTTGTGGGTAGCAAAGTGGATAGGAAGAGCACAAGTGGCACTTGTCATTTCTTAGGACATTTGTTAGTCTCTTGGTTTTCCAAGAAGCAAAATTTAGTTGCTCTTTCCATAACTAAGGCAGAATACATAGAGGCAGGTAGTTGTTGTACCCAAACACTGTATATGAAGCAACAATTGACGGATTTTAGATTAAGTTATGAAATAATTCCTATAAGATGTGACAATACGAGTGCAATAAACATCTCAAAGAATTCCATATTACATTCACGAACTAAGCATATAGAAATAAGACATCATTTTCTTCGTGATCATGTGCAAAAAGGAGATGTGACACTTGAGTTTGTATGCACAGACGAACAATGGGCAAACATATTCACGAAACCACTTACGGAGGATAGGTTTATCCAAATTAGGCAAGAATTAGGCTTGATGCATAGTCAAGAGGTTGCCTAAAATTATAGTAGATGACATAATTTAGAGGAAGCAACGTTACTTAATTTTCACAATTGGTATCACATTAATTAACATTTTGTATCCTCACATTATCTTTGAAATTTGGCACACTATGTATGTTCACAATGCAATTTACATTCCGCAACACATATTTATGCATTAGCAAGGGGGATGGTTGATGTCAAAATGGGGAGAAGTTATTTTTTTTAGTCAAATCTGATGGTTGAAAAAGTTTAAAACTTTAAGACTTCAAAGAGGAGAAGATCAGGAGTGTTAAAATTCATGAGCAAAAACTGTTAAAATCAGGAGCAAAAGCAAAAATTGTAGGCAACCCTAATTATACAAAGGGGGAGAAGAATAATAGGAAAAATTATTGGCAACACTAGTTGTATAACGGGGGAGAAAAATCAGAATATAAGAGAAGAATCAGGCTAAACAACTTGTGTATGAACATGAACATATTTCATTTGGAATTAGGCTAAACAATGTATGTAAGAACATGAGCATATTTCATTTGACATGAACATATTTCACTTACTGAATATTTGATGCATTAATTAAGGGGGGGCCTTGTTAGGCGTAACCCATTTTTATTCTATATTTTTACTTGTGTATTTGTCATTATCAAAAAAGGGGGAGATTGTTGACTCTATGAGTCAAATCCGATTTTGATAATGACAAATCATTTGGTATTTGATATGTGCATTGAGAGTGTGAACAAGAACTATATTAAACATGCACAGAAGGATAACAAGTCATGGAAGTCATGAAGATTAAAACATACATATCTTGGCACAATCCATGGAACTCAAAAAGTTGGAGAATGAAGATGCAAGCAACAAGTTCAAGAATGTCATGGGAATGGGTACTTAGAACCAATGTATTTATATTTTCATATGATTTAATTTGAGGCTCAATATATACCCTAGAATGACCTTATGACTCATGCATTTCATGAACATCATTAGGTGACATTCATGGACATCGAAATATTTTTAAAACCCCGAAAAATATTTTTATAAAAGAGCCAAGAAAGAGAGCAAAACAATTTTTCAAAATATAAAGAAAAAATTCAGAAAATAGGAACTTCAGTAGACTGAAGTCAATAGTCAGTCGCCTGAAGTTGCCACTTTAGAAGACCGAATTTAACCTCAGTCGTCTAAAGAATTTCTTTAGAAGACTGAAGATTAAGTTCGATCTCCTGAAGAATTTATGGTGAAACACAGAACCTAGCAGAAGCACCTCAGAAGACTGAACTCAAACTTCAGTCGTCTGGGCCTTTATACTCAGTCGTCTGACCCTATGTCCAGGTTAATTTTTTTGAAGCTCTAAGGAACTTCAGTCATCTGGGCCTTTGACCTCAGTCGTCTGAACTTACAGCAAAACTTAAAAATCTAATTTTTAATGAGAGAACACGCGAGCTATTTCTTGATCCAACAGTTGATATTTATTCTAAGGGCTAGATACCTATATATTGAACATCTAAACCCTAGTACGTGAGCTAAGATCAACAAGAAGAGAAGAAAACATCTTTTTGAAAGAGAATTGAGAAACTTGAGCATATAGCTATATGATTGCCTACACTCCAGCTTATACTCATCAAGCTTGGACAAATCAACTCAGAAAAAAGAAGGGATTTCATATACACACCTTGATATCTTTCTAATATTGAAGTTTTGTAAATCACACTACTTGTTAAGAGTTATTCTTATAGAGTTTCTTCATTTAAACTGATTTGCTGATTAATATCTAGTTTTCAAAAAGCTTGTGATTGCAAAATCTACTTTTGAATATTTGTTAAGAGGTTGATCTTAAGTGTGCATATATTAAATTATTTTGATAAGATTACCACTTGAGAAAAGCTTTTGTTATTGATTAGATATTTTTGATTCAAATGAGTTTTCATTCAAATACTTGATATTTTTAATATTCCAAAATCTACTTGATTGAAAAGTCTAAAGGTTATCAATATACACTTGAGATAAATATTGTTGTAACAAAGTGTGTTTCAAATCTTTGCAATCTTCAAAGTTTTTTTTATGTATTCAAAGATTTAATCTAAGTTCTCCAAAACATTCACTTATATAAATATTTTTGGGAGATTTGATAAAAGGGAAAGTTAGTGAATCATACTCTTGCATATAACGATTATATCGTTACATACATTCTAAACTTCAAGTTTCATCATACGATTCTGTATTAGGAATTTCAATTGTACTCACTAGTTTTGTTAGAAGTAACATTGAGTGTTTTGCAAATTATATTATAATTAAGGTTCGGGTTGTGAACCGGGTTTGAGGAGAGAGTTGTATTTCTTATAAGCAGCAGATTATGGGGAAGTTATATCTCTTGTAAGCAACGGATTGTAAGGGAAGTTCCGTCCCAATTTAAGGAGCAGGGATTATAGTGGAATCCTTGAGTGGGTTGCTCAAGGCGAGGGCATAGGCCGGGTTGGCTGAACCTCGTAAAATCGCGTTTGCCTTCTCTCTTCCCTTATCTTTTTAATTTCCGCAATGCACTTCATTACTTACATTGCATGTATGTTTATTGAATAAGCTCATACAAACTTGATGAGTAATTGGTTAAATTTAGACATAGGAACTAAGTGGTGAATAAGTTTCAAAGAATTTTTAAAATACTCAATCCACCCCTCCTATTGGGATTACACCTAAATCAACAACATGATTTCATGATTTCCAACTATTTAAGTCATAAAGCTGTAATCTATCATGAGAATCCAAGTGAGACTAAAAAACCTAAAAAACAAATATAGATTGGGGAAATAAAGCCATTCATCAGGGAGGCTTAGATGGTCAAGCCAGAACTTATAATTTTCTTTAACCTTGTTGGGCAAAATTTCTTTGATTGGGCCAAACTTTTCCCACCAGTCATGAAACCAAATTGGAGCTTTTCTAGAAAATTCTTTACCAAAATAAATGAACCAAGAAAATGAGAAATTGTTGTTCTGAAAAAGGATTGCCTTATACCATGCATCTCGATAATCCTAATAATTAAAATATTGTGGTTCAAAGTCAATGGAAAACGTTCTTTTAGAGATTGGATCACCCCAAGATGATAACGAAATTATCTTATTCATTTTAAATTTTGAAAATGCGATTTTGGTAGGGTTATCCCTGTCTATATGCTCAAAAATTTCAACAAATTTGGTATCCACCAAAATAAATTCATAAAACATTTGAGTCTTTTTCAGATATTCAGGAATCCTATGAAACTTATAATCAATCATATTTTTGGCGAAATTTCTTGGATCTTGATCATTTTCTGATAAGGCATCTTCTACAACAAAAAATAAGGATGATTGTAATCTAATGATTGGCTGGGAGGTGGTAAAGCTAGTTTAGATGAAGAAGGAATTTCTTTTCCAAGAGCAGCTTTAAAAATTGTTTTTGAAAATTTGAAGAGATCGATGGGAAACTTCCTTTTAATGGAGAAAAATGGTTGGCTAATTCAATAGCTGATATAGGCCTTGAAATAGCCTGGGATTGAGGACTTTTCGGTGACACTGATTTTTGTCTTGTTGAAGAAATTGTTATAGGTAAACCTGTTGGGGAAATTGTTCCTCTGATATTGTTTGAGGGTGACTCTTCTGAACAAGAAGAGGGGCAATTTGATTTTTGCATTGTTGGAGAAACTGTTCCTCTGACATTGCTAGGATAATTCTTGTTGGCACACTTATCTAAGCCAACTTTCCTAGAAGAATCCATCACGAGGTTCCCTGTAAAAATTCTTTTGTTAGAAAATCTGGAAGATAATTATTTTCTCCTTTAATATGCTCAATATCGAAATCAAATAAGCTGAAAAGGGCTTGCCATCTAGCAAAAATCTTTTTAGATGCCAAGTTCTTCACATCTTTGGTTAAAACAAATTTTGTTGACTTCCAGTCAACTCTCAAAAGAAATTTTTATTTAAAAGGTCTTCTTGAAATTTGGTAACAGAAAGGACAATTGCAAAAATTTCTTTTTAAACTATTGAATATTTCTTCTATGTTTCATTCCATATGCAAGAATGAAACCTTACCAATTGTTCCTTACCATTCTTGACTTGTTTTAGATTTCCAGCAAAGTCGAGGTTACTTGCATCTGTCTCAACTATTTTGAAAGCATCTGGATCACAAATGTTCAAACACGTTAACTCTTAACTTGGGCTTTTATTGTTCTTACCGCCTTAATATGATCCTTGGTCTTGTCCGAGGGATTCTTTTTTAATCTTTCAAATAATGGTCCACAAATAATTCTTAAATCCTTATAATATTCAGAGATGTAATTTAAGTATCCCAAAAACCTTTGCAATTGTTTTTTATCCTTTATTTCATTTGGAAATTTATCAGCAAATTCTATGCTTATGTTAATTGGGGTTATTGTTCCATTTTCAATATTGTGTCCAAGGAACCTGACTTTTGTTTGGAATAAGATTGTTTTCTTGACAGAAACTACTAGTCCATTTTCCTTGATAATTCTAAAAAATTGTTTTAAATGTTTAAAATGTGGTCAATATTTTTTGAAAAAAATTAGAACATCATCAATATAAACTATTGTAAATTGAGTAAATGGTCTAAAAATGTCATTCATTATCTTTTGGAATTCACTAGGGGCATTTTTGAGACCAAATGGCATAACATTCCATTTATACTAACCAAATGGTACTGTGAAAGCTGTTTTGTATCTGTCTTTTTCAGCAACCTGTATTTGCCAAAAACCTAGATTCCATATCAAATTTTGAAAACACTTTTGCTTTGTATACCCTTTTAATTAAATCAGTCTTATTGGGAATTGGGTATCTTATCCATTTTAATGCCTTGTTTAAGGGCATATAGTTAGTCACCAAGCGGGGTGCTCCTCTTTCAATTTCCGAAGCCTATTTGTACGTAAAAAGTAGCACAGCTCCACGGTGATCTTGATTTGTGAATTATATTTTTATCCAATAAATATTGTATTTCTTTTTTATTTTTACAATAATCTAATATTTGGGGAGACATTTGGATGGGTTTTGCTTTTGTTGGAATATTCTTATCTGAGAAGCCTTGTCCATAAGGTAACTCAATTATATGTTTCTTTCTTTCCCAAAAGGCATTTGGCAAATCAGAACAAATTTCCTTTTTTATTTCTTGTTCTAATTCAAAGATTTTCTTTTTTATTAAATCATTCTCTAATCCTTTTTTTAATTTTTTCAAAGGCTAGATCTTCTCTAAGATAGTTTAACTGTTTTTCTTTTTCGCAGATTATAGATTGGTCTTTTAGCTGGTTTAGATGTTTTTCTATTGGTTCAAAATAGAATCTGAATATTATTTCCTTTTCCCCAAACTTTGTTACAATCCCTTCATTTTTTATTTGAAAAGGGGTTAAAAGATTCAGAAATGATAACCCTAATATTACCGGGTGCGTAATCATTTTTACCAAGATCAAACTAGTTTTGAAACAAACTCCCTAATTGTAGATTCGTGCAAAAGAAACTTTATATTTTATTTGTAACCTTTGCTTGTTGGCTCCATAAAGAGCTTCAAATGTTTTTTCAAAATATTTATTGGGAATTAATCCTTCTCTTATACAATTTAGATCAACACCTGAATCTATTAAGGCAATAAACTTTTGAGAGAAACTGGACTTTATTCTTAATTCAATTTCACACAACCATTTTTGTATTATTACTTTGTTCATTAGATTTATAAAGGCATCTTGCTCTTCTTCTTTGTCAGAAACAAATTTGTTACTCTCATCTTCTACACTTAACTCATCAAATTCACATGGAAGCTTTTCTTTATGTTTTTGTAGATCATTTGTTACTAGTTTTAATAACTTAATTTCTTGTTTTATGTGGTTTATTTCTGGTTGGAGGTCTTGTATAGTGGTTCTTTTAGGTTTTTAAAATTTCTTTAAGACTTGTTCATTAAAATTTGAAACTTGTGCTGATATTGGGATATTGTCGAACTTATTAAACCTTTTAGCATTATCTTGTTCCCTTAGATGTTTGAGTTTTTTCAAGAATGACTCTTTTTGATAAGGTTTGTCAACATTGTTTACCAGTTTTAAGAATAATTTATAATCTTCCTTTTCTAAAACATTAACTTCTTTATTGCAAAAACACAATTCTTTGCCACAACAGCTTCCTTTCGATTCTGAAGACGATGAAGAAGAAGATCCTAAGTCAATTATTAGAACCTCATTATCATTCTCAAATTCCACCTCACTAGAGGAGGATTCTGACTAGTTGTCTAAAAGGTTAAGAATTTTGTTTTTAAGTTCCTTAATATTAAGATCGTTTAATTATTTCTTAAATTTACATTTATTGGCAAAATGATTTTTATTTCCACAAATGTAACATTTCTTATCCTTTTTTCTCTTCTCTTTAGGGATGTTATTTGGTCTTTCTTCCCTTTTTTTTTTTGGGGGGGGGGGGGGGAGTTTTTTTTCACCTCATATACCTTTTCTAAGGTTTTGGTTTTGATGCTTTTAAGTCTTTTTTCTTTGACCTTTTATGACTATGCTGGGGTAGCTTTTCGAACCCGAATGGTTCACACCAATTTCCTATCTCTTTTCTTTTGGTTAGTCTTTGTTTTTTGAGAAGATTTTTGAATCTTAGGTCAGTGCACACTTCTATTACTGTTAGATTTATTTCGTGTATGATTTCACCATAAGTCCATTTGCCTAAATCCATTTGATTATAAGTGTCTACATTTTTATATTCAGCCATCTTTTTTCTAACCATATTAGCGAATAAAGTAGGCAATCCACTAATGAATTTATCTTTCCAATATTTTGCATCACAATCTTCTTTTAAAAGAACTCTTGTTAAAAAGGTATCCTTATAATACCTAATATCAGATAATTTCCTACACCTGAGATTTTGAAGGAATTCAGTTTGTCTCTCTTCAAAGAAAGAGGGACTCCCAAAAAATGTAACATAATTGAAAGAGCAAGGGTAGTTATTCCCGCATATTCAGCTTGTCCATATTCATTAAAAATTGCCCTTCCATTCTCATCCCCCTTTTGAGCAAAAATTATTTCATGTCTCTGTTCATTAGTCATATAGTTAAACCACCAAGAATGTAACTGTCCTTCCAATCCTATTACAAGAACTTTGACTGCTTCTAGAACTGTTTGCTTTTGTCTTAGAATATAAACATGTCCGACCATAAACATTTTTCCATAGACATTGACAATTTGATATTTATATAATCCATCAATGTTCCACTGGTAGCACATATTGCCTGAATATCCCTTATATGGGATAGGTTCTTTATATTGTAAATCCAGAGGAGATGGTTTAGAATAATAGTTTTTTGTTTGGGATATTGGTATTGTGTTATTATATTTTCTGTTAGTAAATCCTATTGGATTAAGGGATGTCATTTCAAATTGTTTTTTATGGTTAGAAAATTCTTCTAAAAATGATTCAAGATCAGAGAATTCTGAACGTGCCTATAAATCGCTAACTTGTTCATCTAAATTGTTGACTTGTTTTGAAGAAGATGCCTTATTTTGTTCCTCCACTTCCATCTTCCTATTTTGAATTTCTTCCTCCACTTCCTCAACCGGATAATTTGGCTTCACTTCATTTTTTTTTTTACTTCGGCTAACTTTTCCATTATTTCATTAAGGATATCATCATTGGCTGTGTTTAGGAAACTTAAAGGTGGCTGATATTGCTGATTCTTTGGATTCGGCACAGACATTTTAAAAGAAGGGAAAGTTGGTAAGTGATCTAAACGTATCTCTACCCTGTCTAATTTTTCTCTTAACGTAGTGAGATATTCATTTGAGAAATTGTTTTGTTTTACAAGTATTTCTACTTGTTGAGTAGCTGATATATTTGGGTTTTCAAATTCAATTTTACAAAAGGCACCCCTTCTACTTCATTATTCTTATATTTAAAATAAATTTTCTCTGGAGGACGATGGGTGTTAGCTATTGTACTGGTTGCTGTTTTATAAGTCTTTTTTGCTTGATCAATAGCACCGCAATTTTTTATCCTATTACAAAACCATTCAAAAAATCTAAGATTTTCTTTTCTACTATTCATTTTATCACACCATTCATGCTTGTATTTTTAAATCTTTGTTGTAGAGTTTTTTTGAAAAAAATTGTTTTCCAAGAGTTTCGTTTCTTTTTTAGTAGAAATCCTTGTTTAACCTCTTATTATCAATTATAAAAATATTCTATTCAATAACATTTATTTCATACATTTGGGATTTGGTTGGAGATGTGAAATTTTGCTCTTTAAAGACTGGTTGAGCTACTTAATTTTCTGTTCTTATTTCTTTTATTTGTTCAGACTTGGATGAGGAGCTTGATAGGCAAGATTGTTCAAATTCAGAAGTCATTCTTTTGGGCACAAAGTAAGATCTTGTCCTACAAAGTGAAGGCTGGGCTAATTGAAAGTCATCTACTAATTCAACATCCAAAAGTCTATTATTTCGATGGAATGTAATTCCTAGATCCCCATTATAGTTTTTGGTAGATCTTCCAAAATGACTACTAGGGACTTCCAATATTGGGGTAGAAACATTTGGTTTAAGCCATTGTTCTAGGAGATCAATTTCATCCCAATGTGAAACTCTTGGAACCATTGTATGACTTTGACTTCTTGTTTCAAAACATATTGTTTGTCCTGGGGTATAGTTGGGGGTAAAAATGATGGAATTATTCCTAATGTCATTATTCTATAATGAATCCAAAAAATTAGTTTATATGGCGAAGAGCCATGGTGGAAATTGTAATTGTGAGTTTGAATATCTATAACCAAACATTTTTTTTTTTTATGATCATCAGCATTTCTTCCAATTGTGAAGTTGGGATAGCAATTAAAATATATTGGTCTGTTTATTAAAGATGTTTCTGCCATTCCAATTATAGATTATTTGTAATCTGGAATTCAATCATCTCTTAATACTAAGAGAAGAGAATTGTTAAGTCTTCTCTTTACCAATGGTTTGAGTCCTATTTGAACACAATCGATATATGATTCATTAAATCCAAATTTAGTGTAATTTTTTAGAGTCTTTTTTATAGAAGATTTTTAGAATATGTCTTATCTACGAACTTAACATTGATCTCTTTTGTTTTTTGGCCAATTTTAGACTTAAAATTCAACAATTTTCCCTTTTTGTATATTGTTTCCTTGTTGAATTTGGGTAGTTTCCAATTTACCAACTCTTTGTCATCCCAACATGACTCATGACTAATAATTGTTTTACCAGTTTCACTTCCTGATAGTGAAAGCAACCATGGTGGTCGCAAGCTAAGGTAGAAGGGATAAGTTACAAATAGCAACAATGGTTGTGGATTAGGAGGCCACTACAAACAATAGTACTGGCTGCAGATAGGGAGTGTTTGTAACAGACTGAGAGCTAGAATAGAGGAGCTTTGGCCTAGGGTTTTTATCAAGCCAGCAGCTGCAAGCGATTGAAATGGTAGAGCCCTTGCTAAGGTTGGTCACAGGCAACAAGCAATGTCAGAGAGAGAGAGAGAGAGAGAGAGAGAGAGAGAGAGAGAGAGCTATAAATGGTTGTTTCCAAGGAAACCCTAGTCGTGTGTGTGAGGGTAGAAAGGTGGTTGAGGGCATGTTTAAGGCAACAAAAGGGTTGTGATGCCATGGTTTACTCATGGAAAAAGTAGCTATAAATTGGTGGTAGGAGAGCCTCAAATGTAGGTGGCGGCTAGGGTTTGCATGAAACCCTAGTGTGTGAGGAAGAAGAGGATGACATCCAATCGGCTTATGCAAAACCCCTCTTAGACTAGTTCAACTAGTTCTTCCTTACAACTTTGGTATATTTGTTTGTTGTTTTATGATTTTTAATAACTCTCCTTTATTTTTCTTATTATTTGTTTGATTAAATTCCGTTTTAATCCTATATGAGTGCATGAAAAATGCTATTGATAAGGAAGAATGGTAAAAAGGTTAGCCATTTGGAGAAAAAACATCTTCTTTTGAGAGTTTTAAGATGAATGCAGTTATGTTAAGATAATATGGTTCATTATTTGTTTTTTGGGGCCTCTTATTCATGTTAAATATCTTATTAAACGTCTCATCATGCAATTGCAAATTTAGAGTTTGAATGTAACCAAGTGGTAAATATGAATTGACGATGACTTACACAACTTAGTGTGATTTGAATGTTTGTGTGTTAATAATGCTTGGTAGACTCAGTTGTGTTAATGTTCTTTGGTGATTGATTCTAGTCATCTCCATATTCACCCTTTTAAATTCTCAACCATGCTTATGATGGGAGACGGGGAAGATTTCACTATATGGTGACCTTTTCCTTCTCATCCCTAAGAAGCAAGAAGCTCTCTTCCTTAAGTTTGTATAGGTTGTACCATAGGAATAAGAAACTGTGTAATCCCAAGAGGGGGGTGAGTTGGAATTTTAAAAATTTTTCTAACTATTTAACTGATTCACCAACAATATTATGATTAAATTTAAATGTGTATAACAATCACAACAATATAAATGCAAAATACACATGTGGAAAATTAAAGAGAGAAGGGATATAGAGAACAACATCAAGATTTACAAGGTTCGACTATCCCCACCTACGTCCTTGCCTCAAGTAAACCACCTGAGGATTTCCACTATCTTGCTCCTTTAAATCAGGGCAGAGCTGCCACTACAATCCCTCCTTACAGGCGAAGAAGCATCTCCAAGTGATATCCCCTCACTCGGTACGGTACACACCGTAATCCCTCCTTATAGGCGTAGATACCTCTCCAAGTGATATACCCTCACTTGGCATGGTTCAAAATCCAACCCACAAAGAAATGAATGAGAAATAATTTTTTACGTACAATGAATACTCCTTCAAGAGCTGATTTATACAATGAAAAATATTTCTAAAATGCACTCTCGAATGATTTGAAATATGAAGCTCAATATAGTTTGGTGGAAATTTCTCTCAAAAATATTTTTTGCAAGTAAATGAAAGTATGAAAATGATTTTCCCAAAAATAGACTTTTGAAAAATCGAAAGTAAGAAGCCTTTGATGTAATAGATATGAGGGTAAAAATACAAGACTAACTCAAAAGATTTTCTCCAAAGAGATTTTCAAAATAAGAGTAGGAGAAATTTGAAATTGATCTTCAAAATGAGTATACAATATGTTGAAGAAACAAAAGATAATCAAGTAAGCTCTCAAGATGGATTGCTAATCTTCTCCAAGTGTTTAAGTTTGGTATATATAGGCAAAACCAAGATAAATCCATTATATGACCGTTGTGGCTTTAAAATATATGTTTATTTTGAAAATTAGCTACTTTTCGGCCGTTACAGAGCTTTGCCTGAGAGGTTCGATCGAATGAGGCTTAGATCTGGTCGACCCGATGTCAAATCCACGAGTTTCAGTCGACTGAAGTGAAGATCCAGTCGGCTGGATTCTGGGTTTTCGCTATGGACACCCTTCAGTTTTTTTAGCATAACGTTTTCTATATAACTCCAAATTGGACGTTCTTAGTATCAACAAAAAGTTAAGAGAAAATCCCACAACTTTAATGTTAAACACTTTTTAATATGAGAAGTTATTGATTGAGAAAATCGCTCATCAATGAGGCGGCAAAAACATGAAGGGAATTTTCTACTATAGACACCTTTTAGTATTTTGGGCATTACTTTTTCTAGAAAACTCCAAATGGGACGTTCTTGGAACAAAAAAGAAACATAAAAGAAAGTCCCACAACTTTCATGTTGAATATAGTTTAAGATGAGAACTGATTGATCGAGAAAATTGCTTATCAATGCGATGATAAAAACATGAAAGAGATTTTGAAAAACTTGTTGTGGAGTTTTTCATTCCAAAAATGATTTTTACACTTGAAATAATTTTTGTACATTTGTAAAATGATTTTCCATGAAGTATATAGTGCCTATGTTAAGTCTAAGGTTATATAAGAGTTTCACATCAAATCAAATGATATATGCATGCACAATTGAAACCTAAATACATTACAACTGAAAAATACATGTCTTCAAGCTTTGCTCTTCATTTCTCCATGGAATGTGCCAAAATATGTGCTCGATTAAGTGCTTCATAACTTCCATTTTGCATTGGTCATTTGTGCTTTCTAAAACTTAAACTTGTTTAAATACTTAATGCACAAATGAGATGCTGTGATTTGTCATTATCAAAACAAGATAGGACTCAAAAAGTTAATAATCTCCCCCTTTTTGATGATGACATACATAGGAGCAAAATGAGGTCAGCCTGACAAGGCTCTCCTTTACAATATGCATACTTTCAAAAGAATAGTCAATATATTTCAGACGTATTTGAAATGAAGACTTTAGAATTTTTCAAGTTGAGAATTTAAATTCAATTTAGTTCAATTGCATGATTTAACAAAATGTTTAGTTAAGACAAAGTCACATGATACACATAAATGATTCCATTTTTATAATAAGTATCATGTCTAAGTTTTAGCATTAGTGTGAGTTAAAAAAATAAAGATAAGAACAAAGTCACGGTGGCTTTTTGCTTAAAAATCATTTCCAATTTTGAGAAACAAAAGGCAAGAGGACACAAGTTATAAATGAAAATATCATAATTCTGATAAAACTTCTCCCCCTTTTGTCATCAGTAAAAAGGCTAAACTTCTCCCTATTTCAAGAATATTATTTAAACAACAAGACCCTTAAGATTTTTTATTTTCATTACAAAAATATGAGTCGCATAACATTCCTAATACCATATGTTATGAATGCCTATACTTGCTATAAATTTCAAAATGATTTTAACACAAAGTTCAATCAAGCTTCATTTTTCTGGTAAGCATTTAAAGAGATCATGTCAATTTTTATACTTCAACCAGAATGAGCAACCATATAGATCCTAAATATATCAGAAAGTTTAATGCTAGATCATATGACGAAGCTTAGAACAATTGTGCATAAGCATCATAATTCCACCTAACATTATTGTGAGCAAACCGAACAAGTCATTATGCTTTAAAAACACATGCCACAGTATGCTCTAAGTATAAGTCTAAGCCAAAAGTTGGGTGAGTAAGAATCTCCCCCTTTTGATCTAAAGACTAGCTTAGATGCAATGAACTACTTATACTTATCAAGGATAGATTTCTTTTAAGTGTGCCAACCAGTATAAGCAACCATTTTTTTTTTAAACAAATATATCGGATATTGATCAAGCCATTTTTATCATGTAACCAGTATAATCATTCTTGAAGAACATAAATGCATCAGAACACTAATATTAAGGCATATATAGTGTTCATAAAACCTAAAAAAAATCCATATCTGTTCATAGATTCATAAAAGCAGGATATGATGTTGATGGTTTTCAGAAGAACCTTAATACTCAAAAACAAAATATGTATGATGCATGTGAGTCCATAAGATAGTTAATTTAATATCTTTTCTCTGAGGATGGAGCTCAAGCTCCCCTGTATGTTCTCATGCACACATATATGCATTTTCAATCAAGGATGAAGTTCATTTATCCATTCATCACACAATCATCCTTCACAATAAACTTTAGAATGTTGGTAAATTATTAACATTCAACACATAGTTACCTGCATATTGCATTCCATCCAGCATACGATAGCCAACAAGGCTATACTTAGTCATCATGCAATAACTATGTAGTTGGGGTTCAATATGAAAATGACACCACACAAATGACTCAATAAGTGTGTGTGAAATGAAACTTCCCCTATGTTATGCACTTTCTCATAGTTTATGGACTATAATCAAGGTATGTGACATTGAATTTAAATAAGGATGAATAACCATTTAGGTCCTAAAGGAAGTTCAGAATCTTTGGCTTAGACCAAATGGTGTCCATGAACTAGATTTTCCTAAGATTAGAGAACGTGTATGTGATTTAGAGCATTTTAGGAAAAATTCAAAGAGTTTGGACACTACAATGATTGTACATAAGACTTTTAAAGATGTTCGTTTATGAAGAGGAAAGCTTATGTAGTGCTGTGTGTTAGTATGTGTACATGTTCTCAATTTATGCCAAGTATTTAGCGTTTAAGAGTCAACATGCAACAAACTAGTTATTTCTACAGCATGCAATTCACAAAGTTTCTACATCAATCATGCAGATAGCATTGACCTCAATTAGCATGTAGTCACACATTATGCATCAACCATGCAGATGGTATTCAATTCAATTTGCATGTAATCACACATTCTGCATCAGCCATGCAGATGACATTCAATACAACCAGTATGCAACTACCTAGTGATCTCTACAACATGCAATTCTCAAATTCTACATTAGCCATATAGATGGCATTAATACAATCTAGTATGTCCCAATAACAGTTCATGCTATTATAGAAAATGATTTACCATCCATCAGATAAAATAAAGCATTCAGAAAATTTATGGACAGTAAATATTCAGTGTTGTATGAAGGCATAAAATATACACAAAATAAGATAATAAGTGTATTTAATTTACAGAGCCATAAGATTAAATTGTTTATGAGACAAAATAGATTTGCTGCTTCCCCTCACCGTAGCAGCCTAATCATCATCATCTTATGTTCTTCTTTTTCACCTTCTTTATGCATTAAATTCTTAGCCAAGAGTTCTAAATTTTTAATAACTTAAATTTGGCTTTGAATGCTTAGACTTAAATGACCAAAAAGTCTCAAACAATGTCCCTTCAATGAGGTAAGCCTATTTTGCTTCTTTGCAGCATGTGAAAGGCTCAAGTTCGAATGACTTTCTATTTTAACTAATTGTGCATAGGTCTCCTTGAAATTTATGCCTTCTTATAGATTGAAACCTATAGCAACCATCCTAGCTCAATTAACACCATTGTAAAGCTCTAATTGATTTGATTTATAGTCGAGAGCTTATAAGGGGAGTGTGCGTAAATACTCTTAAAAAGTAAGCAATAAATTCAGAAGAGTATTCAAACTAAGTAGGATATTTTTCATGCTAGAGATGAGAATGTCCTAACTACTTAGGCAAAGAGCATTAAGAAGTATATGAATCTTTCTTGACCAATGCTCATTGGTGAGAGAAAGTCTTTTCTCCTGATTTACTACTGATCGGAGGTATCCTTTCAATTTGATCATTACTTTAAGCAATGATACGAAATAATGAAGGGATAATTCTTTACCGAATATGATTGATGTTTGGTGAAGTTCTTATAGAAGAGAAGACTTTTCAAATTAACACTACCCAAGAAATTTATTGCTGATTAAGCACAGAGAAAATATTTGCTTTGATTTTATGAAGGTCTTGAATCCCTTCTTAGATGCTTCTACTTTTATTATGAAATGATGTTATTTAAAAAGAACTAGCAAATTAAGAATTGATGATAATTAGTGCTTATAACTAGGTTTTGGGAAGGAATCACTTAATAGAGTTTGATATGCTAAATTGTAAGTGATGACTGATTTTTCATTTTTGAATGTCTTTGAATTATGATCAAGCATTAAAGCTCCAAGGTGAGTTTAGGGTTAGATGATACATAGTATAAGATTAATTCCCTGAAACTCAAACTTGTGCAATGGACAAAATATGCTTAAATTTAGCTTTTCATATTTAAGTATGAATTAAGCATTAAGAATCATTTACCAAGTAAAGATACCTTTGTCCATTTGGAAGTGGATTTATTCAAGCATGCTTCTGAGAATTTATTTAAGAGTTGATGATTTATGTTATTCATCTTAGAAATATAAGGTTCCAAATATTGTAACCAGTTATATCCTTAACCTTTACTTTGAACATTTCAATGGAATGATATGAATTATGTGGAGATTAATGTCTCATTTAAGCAGATATTATCTCATTCCTTTTCAGTTCAAAGTTAGCATGTTATAGCCAATATTTTCATACTTTAACCAATCATAATGATATATACGTTAAGCGATTAGATTGGACATATCACTTCAATTTTTCATATTGGTCTGCTTCTCTATGGTTCTTAGTATAACAACAGCGTATACTAAGATTTGAAATTTTAAGCACAAACCACTTCCCAAGCATCTAGTAATCACTATCCCCTTTTATTTAAATAACTATTCCTAAGATCTAAGGAAGAACAATTCTATGTTATTCTTTTTTGTACCCATTCTTCCTTGGGTCCTAAGGGGTTTGTTTTCTTGACAACCCATACCATCTTCCTATCTTTGACTCTGGCACCTTTAAATGGGCAAATGTATTGAATGTGCCATTTCTTTTCACAATATGAGTAAGTTTTGTTTGAGGGATTTGACTTCTTAATCCTATTTTTATAAAAATAGTTATGACCATATGGTTTAGAAGATGAATCCTTTTTGAAAAAATTGTTTCTTTTAACTCCTAAGGATTTTTTGGAGTTATTCTTTTCACTTGTAAATTTGAAAATTATTCCAGAATAATCTTCCATTTTTCTTTCCAAGCAAATGATTTTCAAATCCTTTTCAATCTTTTCCTTTTCTAAAGTAGCATGAGATTCTTTTAAATCTTATAATTGTTTTGCCAAATTTTTATTTTCATTTTTCAAAATTGTTTTCTTTTTATACATCTTAACTAGAATCTTATGAGTCCTAATATATTCTTTTTGAAGTTCCTCATAAGAAGGCATGCTTTCATCATTAGATTCATCACATGATTCATCACAATATTTATCACAATATTCATCAAAAAAATCATTACATGAAACATAAATGAGGTAGAAGGCGAAGCATGTACCTCTTCATTGGTCAAAGTTATTAGGCAATAATTTGCCACTTCTTGATCACTTGAGCTTGAATCTTCCCAAGTGATGCTATTCTTCTCTATGGCTCCTTCATATGTCTTTTATAGTTCTTCCCATATTTCCTTTGCACTTTGACAAACCATGATTTTGTTAAACTCATTAGTATCAAAAGTGCAAAATAATACATTCATGGCACTATTATTGATTTGCATTAAATCAATATCATTTTCATTCATTTCATTTTCATGTTTGGGAATTTCATTATTACTGATAATTTTCATCGGTACAAAATTCCCTTTAACAATTACTTTCCAAACCCTCCAATCCATTGATTTGAAAAAAATGGTCATTCTTTGTTTCCAAGAGGTGTAATTTATACCACAAAACATTGGAGGCCTTGTAAAGGATTGACCCTCACAAAACAGGGATACACCAATATAAGCCATAAGATCTTTATACAAATATGGTTAAACTTATTGCAACCGGACTTTAATACCAATTCTGAGAATTTGTGTAATCCCAAGAGGAGGGTGAATTATAATTTTAAAACTTTTGCTAACTATTTAACCGATTCACCAACAATATCAAGATTAAATTTAAAAGTGTATAACAATCACAACAATATAAATGTAAACGTACACGTGCGAAAAATTAAAGAAAGAAGGGAAAGAGAGAACAACACCGAGATTTACAAGGTTCGGCTATCCCCGCCTATATCCTTGCCTCAAGAAAACCACCTGAGGATTTTCACTATCTTGCTCCTTTAAATCAGCTGCCACTACAATCCCTCCTTACAAGCATAGAAGCCCCTCCAAGCGATATCCTCTCGCTCAGTACGGTACACACCATAATCCCTCCTTATAGGCAGAAATACCTCTCCAAGTGATATACCCTCACTTGACACGGTTCAAAACCCGAACCGTAAAGAAATGAATGAGAAATAAATTTTTACGTACAATGAATACTCCTTCAAGAGCTAATTTGTACAATGAAAAATATTTCTAAAATGCACTCTCAAATGATTTGAAATATGAAGCTCAATAGAGTTTGGTGGAAATTTCTCTTAAAAATATTTTTGCAAGTAAATGAGAGTATGGAAATGATTTTATCAAAAATAGACTTTTGAAATATCAAAAGTAAGAAGCCTTTGATCTAATAGATTTGAGTGTAAAAATATGGTCAAAGGCTTTCAAGACTAACTCAAAAGATTTTCTGCAAAGAAGTTTTCAAAATAAGAGTAAGAGAAATTTGAAATTTGAAATTGATCTGCAAAGAAATTTGTTTGAGAAACAAAAGATAATCAAATAAGCTCTCAAGATGGATTGCTAACCTTCTCCAAGTGTTTAAGCTTTGTATATATAGGCAAAACCAAGATATATCCGTTTTATGACCATTAGGGCTTTAAAATATATATTTATTTTAAAAACAAGTAGTTTTTCAACCGTTACGAAGCTTTTCCCGAGAGGTTCTATTGACTGGGGCGTAGATACGGTTGATCGAATGTCAAATCAGTGAGTTTCAGTCAACCAGAGTGAAGATCCAATCGATTGGATTATGGGTTTTCGTTGCGGACACCCTTTAGTTTTTTTTTTTTTTTTTGCATAACTTTTTTCTATACAATTTCAAATTGGACGTTCTTGGTATTAATAGAAAGTTAAGAGAAAATTTCACAACTTTCATTTTGAACATTTTTTAAGATGAGAAGTGATTAATTGAGAAAATCGCTCATCAATGAGGCTACAGAAATATGAAGGGAGTTTTCTATTGCGGACACCTTTCGGTAGTTTGGGCATTACTTTTTCTAAAAAAACTCCAAATAGGACGGTCTTGGTATCAAACGAAAGCTAAGAGAAAGTCCCACAACTTTCATGTTAAACATATTTTAAGATGAGAACTAATTAGTTAAGAAAATCTCTCATCAATGCAACGATGGAAACTTGAAAGAAATTTTAAAAAACTTGCTTTGGAGTTTTTCATTCCAAAAATAATTTTTACACTTGAAATAATTTTTACACATTTGTAAAATGATTTTCCATGAAATATAGAGTGTCTAAGGTCAATCTAAGGTCATATGAGAGTTTCACATCAAATCAAATGATATATGCATGCACAATTGAAACCTAAATACATTACAACTAAAAAATACATGTCTTCAAGCTTTGCTCTTCAGTTTTCCATGGAATGTGCCAAAAGATGTGCAATTAAGTGCTTCATGGCTTCCATTTTGTATCAGTCATTTGTACTTTCTAAAACTTAAACATGTTCAAATACTTAATGTACAAATGAGATGTTGTGATTCGTCATTATTAAAACGGGATAGGACTCAAAAAGTCAATAGAAACTAAGAAAAATTTGGAATTCCTCTCATCAAAATATCATTTAAAAAAAAATCCTTCGATTGTTTCTTTCTATGGCCAATGATGAATTTAGTAACAATTTCAAAAATCTCCCCCGTTTTGTCAAGTACCTATCCTATAAAAGAAACTTCCATTTTTTGAAAGTCAAACATCTCTTTCATAATGATTGATTGCCCAATCAAATAGCCAATCCTCATTTTCAAATCCTAATTGGAAATCAAGAGATTTACCAAACTCTCATTAAAGGGTTGGCTTCAATTATTCAAATCTTGATTAACAATCAAGAGATTTACCCAATCACTAACTAAAGGGTTGACTTCAATCATTTAAACTCTAACTGACAATCAAGAGATTTTCAAATCTCTCATCAACAGTTGACTTCAATTACTTAAACCTTGATTAACAATCACGAAATTTTCAAATCTCTTTCTTTTAAGGGATGACCTTTAACCATTCAAACCCTGATTAACGATCAAGAAAGTTCTCAAATCTCTCATTTAAGGGTTGACTCTAATCATCATTTAAACCCTAATTGCCAATCAGGAGACTTTCCAAATCTCTCTATAAATGATTAATTTTAATCAACATTAAACCCTAATTTGCAATTAGGAGATTTTTCAACTACCTCCTCATTAATTGATTGACTTTAATCAACATTAAATCCTGATTACCAATCAAGAGAAGTATCAACTCTCTTGCTATTAAATGGTTGACTTCAGCCCTTATTTAAACCCTAATGTCAATCAAGATATTTTCAACCCCATCACTATTAAACTCTCAAATTTCAATCATGGAGTTGGGGACCACAACCTCTATTAATCTAAAACTCCCTTAATGATCCCATGTATCCCATCCAACCCCTTTTTGTGCTAAGATATTTTATTGTATACTTCCCCCTAATCATAACTTCTAAAGGAAAGTGTCATCTTTGAATTTGTTCATGGTAAGCAATCAAAAATTCATCATTTCCTTTTTTTTACTTTATTTTCATTTTATAAAAAAAAAATTAGGGTTACCTAAGGCCAACCCTTTTTTAAACAAGAGCATGTTAGGGTTTTCGAATCTATTGTTTGGGCTCTCGGACAGTGATGTTTCACTCAATGAACCAAAATGGGAATTATCCCTTTTTCCCTTTCTTTATCTCTAGTTAGGACATGTACACTATAACGACCCCAATTTCTGCTATATATATATATTTCCATATACTAATAATACTCTGATACCATAAAACGTAGTCTTAGTCAACCCAGACCCATAAGTAGCGGAAATTTACCTATTTATACATACATGTCATCTAAGCAGTGGAAACCATAATATACTTAACTAATATACAATAGCAAAGTTTTCCTATTTCGATACACACACACACACACACACACACACATATATATATACCCCAAAAATCCATCCTGATTTCGGCTCGACTACTTTCCCTGCAACTGAGGTAGTACCAACAAACTCCTCTATTACAGAGCTCGCTCCACTCGTCTATCAGGGTTTCCTAAAATGTTTGTAATACTGGGGGAGACACCTCTTAGTAAGGGAGATAGACTAATATCAGTGTGTGGCAATATGAGTTTTATTGTGTTATAAATATATACTGCAGGTAATATAACTGTAATATATATATTAAGTTGTAACTGATATCACATGGAAATCTGTACTTTTAAACATAAGTATACTATATCCTAATAAATTTTCATATCATTTAAATCATCTGTTAAATCCACATATTACTCTAGCTACGCACGATTGCCCACCCAACCTGGTCCGCTCATCCTACTTGCTGCAACACTTCTTGGGTCGACACACAGTGGGCATTGAGGCAACCCGAATAATAATGGTTTTAAATAATAGAGAGGAAGGGAAATGGAAATAAAAAGAGAAGAAAGCAGTAGACTTAGTCAGCTCCTCATCGACGAACACAGGGGATTTGTCGATGAGGATATAAGAGGGCCTCGTTGACGAGAAGATATCGAGAGAGGATTTTGGGAAGTCTGAAATTTGTCGACAAAGATATAAGTTCGTCGACGAATTTTTCACAGGACTCGTCAACAAGGTGATGTGTCTCGTCGACGAATACAGTCCTATAAATAGCAAAAACCCAGATTTAAATGCCAAAATTAAGAAAAATCTCTCTCTCTCTCTCTCTCTCTCTCTCTCTCTCTCTCTCTCTCTCTCTCTCTCTCTCTCTCTCTCTCTCCCCCTATGGTTTCTCCCTCTTCTCTCTTCTATTTCGGGCCAGATTTCCTCCGATTCGATGATCTGAAGCCACCACGACGCTCCTGGGGAAGTTCTCTCCAAATCTTCTGGAGCGGATCGTTGGTGAAAGCAAGTTGGAATTCATCCCTGAGTTGAGGTAAGACTTTTTATGTCGAATTTGGTCTTAGTGTAGTTATATGAAATGATATACACGTGAAAATACTGAAGTTTAGTACTAGAAGTTTTCATTTTCAGGGTATTGATCAAGAAATCCTACTGGTGTGAGTTCAAGAATACATAGGGGCTTTTTAGTTGCCAGATAAGGGAATAAACTAAAACAGTTATTTTTCCATACGTATTATTATTTTTATCAGCAAAGTAATCAGGGAATATGTATTATATTTGAATATTATTGAGAGATTGTATGTTATTGGGAAAATTCTACTATTTTACAAAAAATGTGATTTTAGAATGACATGTATAAAATTACTCAGCTTTGTGTGGCATGAATGTTATTTTTCATGAAAAATATTATGATGTGACAAATTTTATAAAATACACAAGTTTTCAGGGATTATGAAAATACAATACATTATGATTTTGAAATACATGATAATTGATTTATTTATTCAGAATGATATGTATGAGATATTCGGCGCAAGACTGTGATTGATAGCCGGGGTAAGGCCGTGTTTTACGTATGATTTCGGCGCGAGGCCGTATTTATGAAATTATGAAAAATGCTATAATATCATGTATTATATATTATCAAAACTCAGATGTTAGTTTAGTTCAGTTTCAGGAGCTTGGTACCGTAGCTGTATAGATCAGATATCTATGTTCAGACTTGTGCTAACCACTCCACGAGGGGGTGGGAGATGGATAGTCGATGTGGCTTTCAGTGTAGAGTTGTAGACATCCACCTGACAGCCCGGACCAGGGTGTGGCGGGCCCATCATACTTACAGACATATTTGACTCGATAGTGGTCGGTTAGCCATTGTCAGCTCCCGCCTTCAGGCTGCACAACCCGTCATGGGAGGTAATACATGACACTAGTTAGCTATTCATCTTGAGTATGTTTTTAGTATTATCAGATACAACAGACATTTTATATATGATATGATTTACTAGAAAATATGAAAGTATATGATGATTCAGTATGTTATGATGAATGTTTACAGATATATAAAATGTACTGTATATGTATAATTGCATTAAATGTTCATGTTGCCATACAACTGTATTTAGTTTATTTTCCCTTACTGAGAAGTGTCTTACCCCCGAACATTAAATGATTTTCAGGAAACCTAAAAAAATCGGCGGAGCGTGACCACCGTTGAGTTTATCGAGTTACCTCGTTAGGAGGGTAAGTCATGTACTAGGATCGGGATTATTTTGTTGTGGGATCCTAGATGTATTTTGACACTTTGAGGTTGTATATATAAATACAGTATTTTGGGGATATAGTAGACTTTGGTATTATGAATTATTGATTGATGGTTGTGATTTACATTACAGCTGCCTAGGTTCCGCTGTGTATGATGGGTGTCCCCGCTACCCATGGGTTTGGGTTGACCATTTTATTTATTATATTTCACTTTATATTAAGATAAGCAAGTCATTACAGGTATCCTACTCGCCACAACACTTCGAGGCTAATCGGCCTCCAACCCAATACTTTCTGAATAGTGTAGTTGCACTATCGACTAAACATCCAACTTGGTCCGCCCACCCTACTCGCCACAACACTTCTTGGATTAACACATAAAGGTACATTATCTGATCTGGCTAGCTAGCTACAGTACCGTGCTCGTAACATACGTAAACCATTTGAATTCTATTACTATGTAATTTATTCCACATAATATTTTATAAATAAATATCCTTTTCTGATTTCTGAGAAAAATCTAACATATACATATTTCTATATCGGAACTTGTCATTTCATAGTTTCTGAATATGTCGTCATATTAAAACTGATTACGGCATCTACGCCGACTGAATTATCACGACATCTAGGCCGGCTGTATTGTCATACTATACTAAAAATATCTTAATTTTTGTACTGATTATCATCTTTCTAAAACTATTGTCAAATCATGCTTGTTCTATGAAAAAGTAGAATATTCTGACATGATATAAGTTTGCAATAGAATTATCTATACTCACGCCACACAAGTGTGTATTACTATATTATATTATCTGGCCCGGAAAAACATATTTTACTGACAAAATAATATTAATCTGAAATCAAAGTTTCCTTAATTCAACATCAGTATTCCCAAAAACTATATTAATCACATATATATATTTCTGAATTAAATACTATATATTCAATAATAAATTTTCTAAAAATATCTGACTTAGTCTATCCCCTTACCTAATTCCTGTGAAACCTTCTAAAACCCTAAACCACGCCCACAGCGTCCAGAACTCCAAACTCTGAAATCGCATTAACCTCAGTTCAATAAATTCAAACCCCAGTATATTTATCATCTACACATTTTTTAGGTCCACATATACCAAATAATCATTTAAATCCTAAAATAACTCACTTACCCTGATTTTGAGATGGTGTCCAAGAATCCCAAATCAATAATCCACTCCGGTTATCTTGCAAAGAATCACCCCTAGATCATTTTGGTAACTTCCGAACGTTGAAACAGGGTAAAGCAGAGCCAAAAATGAAGAGAGAACGTGGAGAAACCGAATCCTAGAGAGAGAAAATAGAGGAGAAGAAATTTTTCTCGCTGAAATCCATTTTAAGCATATATATATATATATATATATATATATATATGCTGCTTGCCACGTGGTTTCATCGACGAGACATGTGTACTCGTTAACGAACTTCAGAAGGGTGTTCGTCGATGAAGAAAATGAGTTCGTCAACGAACCCTTAATAGCCTGAGTTTCATGCTCTCTGTATCTTTTCGTCGACGAGACACGTCTACTAGTCAACGATATCAATAAGGGCATTCGTCGACGAAAACTATAAGTTCGTCCATGAACCCCTACTGATGCCCTTTTAAATTTCTTTCCCTTTCTTTTCTTTATCATTTTCATTTTTTATTTTTTTGGGTCTCTACATCCTCCCCTTCTTATAAAAATTTCGTCCTCGAAATTTTTCATTCATCTCTTGCACCAATCCTTAAAGAGAATATTGAAATTTTATTAATTATCCTCACTTATAGCGGAGGAATATCGTGGTTACATTTACGGTTCTGCGATGTTATAATAGTCGAACAAAACTCTCCCAGAACCATGAAAACTAAAAACTATAACATACAATTGATTAACCTACACAAAATTTACTTACTTACATGATTTCTTACCTGAACATTTCCTTCTTCCGATCGATGCTAAATTCCACTAAAACATATGTGGGTATTTTTGACGCATTTCCTCCTCTAACTCCCACAAAACTTCCTCAACTGCGTGATTTCTCTAGAGCACTTTCACTAGTGGGATTTTCTTGATGCGTAATTCCTGCACTTTATAATCTAAACATGAACTAGTATCTCTTCATACAATAAGGTCTCACCAATCTCCAGTCTTTCATAACTTATTATGTGAGATGGATCTGAGATATATTTTTTCAACATGGACACGTGAAATACATTGTGAATTTTGGATGGTGTTGGGGGTAACGCTAACCTGTAGGCTACTGAGCCAACTCTTTCCAATATCTCAAATGGCCCAATAAACCTGTACGCTATTGGGCCAACTCTTTCCCCTTATTACAGCGCCTCTGCTAGCTACACTAAGAGGACCGATTGCATGGCCGGGTCAAATCATTTTTTTTTATTTTTTTCCTTTTTCTTTTCTTTTCTTTTTTTGTTTCTTCTTTTTTTTTTTTTTTTTTGTTCTCCGAGGTACAAGCCCGATTTTGACTATCCTAAAGCTTGTATCTCTCAAAGCTCAAAATATGAAAGTTGTAAAGCTCTTTCTTGACTTTCGACAACATTTTGAATCGTCTCGATCGAAGCTCGAACAAGAAAGTTACACCTAGAATACGAAGTACAGCTGGTTTTTAGCTTCCAATAATTGTTCTCAAAGCTCAAAATACGAAAGTTGTAAAGCTCTTTCTTGACTTTCCACAACATTTTGAATCGTCTCGATCGAAGCTCGAACAATAAAGTTACACCTAGAATACGAAGTACAGCTGGTTTTTAGCTTCCAATAATTGTCCTGTAGTTAAAACATACCAAAAATTCATAAATTATTCAATAAAACCCAAATATTATAAATAGAACACAATGTTAAAATATTTAAAATAATTAAGTATTTAATTAAAAATATAATTCTTAATGCATAAATTAAAACACCTAATTACACATTTTGACGTGTAATCACACCCTTCAACTAACGTTTTGACAGTTCCTAGCAAATAACGTGAATGCAATCAAATCAGGGAAAAATCAACCAAAATTCCAATACTTAGGAAAATTATATGCCATGAAATATGCTTAATGAGTTTAGGAACACAAGACACAGATTAATCCAAGTTAAGTATCAACTGAGAAATTTATACACTATTTAGTAAAATAACCAAGATAATGGAGTGCAACAAAGCTCACGTGTACAAGAGAGGATCAGAATTCCAAGATTGACCACCAGCAAACATTAACGGTTTCAAACACACTAATTAATCTAAGACAACCACATGGTCTTACTCTAATTCAAAACCATTGTACTGGCGATTTTCACACAATTACACTTTAAAAGGCACCCACTTTCTTAATTAGTTAGGACCCCGGTAGTAAATCATGCTACTACATTAAGGTGCCCACTTTTTGTTGAGTTAGGACCCTGGCAATAGGTAGCTCTTTCAAAAACACAATTGTTCCCGTCTATTTGATTTTTTTCTTTTCTCTTTTTTTGTCTTCTTTTTGCTGCTGATCCCTGACTTGTTTCTTATTTTCATTTGCTTCAAGTTTTTTTTTTTTTTCTAATCTATTAGGATATGGTTCATTAGAATATCAAACAATTGAAGTGTATATCAACCAGAAATGATCTAAGGTAGTCTTTCTAAGTCTTCTAACCTGTGTAGTGTGTGTAGCATTTCAACATCCTTCTCTTGGTTACAACTAAATGAAATGGATAAAATTCTCTTTTGATTCAAACTCTGATTGCACTACATCCTACATATTTCATATCCTCAAAAAGAAAGAAAAAAAAAAAAATTGAGCATGTAACGTTCACAAATAAGGAATTCAGCATGCTCTAAACTTAATACCAATATTTCTCAAAAGGTGGACCAACCAACATGCAAACATCACATGCGATTTTCACATTGAAATTCTATCACATGGAAGCACATAATTGCACATGCAAATTCTCTTCCCCCAACTAAAATATTGCATTGTCCTCAATGTTTGAAAAGAGAAGCAAAAGAATGATAATGAGGGAAGTAGAAGAGTACATGGGTGCAGCAGTAAGGGAAAAGAAAAACTAAAACTAAAGGAAAATGTACCTACTAATAAACTAAAATAAGACAAAATAAAACAAAATGAAAAACAAATGAAAGAAAAACATCACAGTATATCTGGTGGAGGCTCAGGAGGAATTTCATCTGATGGGTGCAGGTCTATAAATTGAATTGGCGAGTCTTCAAATTTGAGTCGTCACAAATAATCAGTCTATTATCTCCACAAAAGGTAGCCTCAATTAAATCAATACTCTCAAAGGTACCAGACAAAACATGTGCAAGTTGGTTTCCTTGTTTTAATAGGAAAGGATCCTTATTCAGTATATTTTCCAGGAAATTCAATTCTTTAAGAACCAAACTCTAAGGAAAAAGTGTCAGAACAGTTACCTTCGATTCTTCAGAAATATCAACATCAGAATTTTTACATGGTTTCTTAAAATTTAAGCTCTCACCATTCTGCACATCCTCTTTATTGGGTGTACTAATCACCTTACCACTACGGAGATTTGCTTTAGCATTACACTCCTTGACATTTACTCTAGTAGAGAGAGATGGTTCCACGACTGCCAATCTCTGAGAATAAGGTACCAAAGGTTGGTACTCCTTACTTGTCTCAGCCTCCTCATTAACTAACTTCTTCAATTCTGGGCTTGCTTCCTCTGATTTTTCTTTGATTTCATCCGTCTCAGTTGTAACTTTAGGTGTCGGGACAACTGTTTGTCTGTTAATGAGTATCTCAGGTTGGGAAACTTCTTTTCCACTTCTCGAAGTAATAATGAAATCTGCTGTCTCAAGAGAAACATTATATATTTGTTGTTGTTGTGCTGGTATTCTTGAAGATTAGGCTAAGGTTCTACCGAAAATTTTCCTTTCTTTAAGATATTCAACTCCGTGTTCATCTCATTAATGGTGTCCCGCAATTCATTTACGATCTACATATATTGCTGAAGTGTATCCTCAAGAGACTTCTCCGGTGGAGTAGGTGCTATATTAGATTGAAATCCTTGAGATGCATAGCTCTAAGAAATCTGTTGTGGCTGATACTGGTGCTGAAAAATAGTTTGATGATATGACGACTGATAAGGGGGTGCATACTTGAATAGACTGATCTGTTCCTACAAAAATTGAATTCTCTATGAGCAAAAAAATTTATATAAAAATTCACATTCCATATCAGGCCAATTAGAGATAGAATGAGACATCAAAGAACTAAACCACATCTTCGCTCTATCGTTCAAAGATGAAGTAAATAAACGAAGTCTAGTAAATTCATCAGTTCTAGCACTAGGAAAAAAAATATTGCAAGTTAACTCAAACTCCGTCAGGTGTCGATAAGGACACTCGAATTCCATTCAATAGAACTGAAGTATCAATGACGTCCTCTCACGCTGAGTTATGAAATTAAGTGTGTTATCGGATAAAACAGGGTAAGATGGTGCAGTGGTGCATGTAGGCTGCAAAAAATCCATAAGGTTGTGTTGTGCAGGTGCAACCATATTTTCTTCAAAACTCTTTTTTTTTTTTCTTTTTTTTTTCTTTTTCTTTTTCATGAGAAAAATTAAAATAATGGGAAAAACACTAGTTTGAAACTAAAACTAACATTCCCCGACAACGACGTAAAAAACTTGACTCACTTCTAAAAACTAGTAGCACTATGGCTATCCCAAGTACAAGAGTTACGTCGTGTAATAATTAACCCAAATAGGCCAAGCTGTTTACTCAGGGAATGCATATTAGTTTTAAACTAGCGCAAAACAAAAAAAAAAAATGAGAAAACAATTTTACTAAACATGGTTCAAATTCGAAATCTTGAGGGTTTTGAAAATTTGTGGTGAAATTGAAACAAGTGAATAAACTAAATTTAAACAAAATCCTAAACTAAAATAAATTAACCTACCCAAATTCTTAAACTTAACTAAATACTTAAACAAATTAAATCCACATTAAAAATAAGTTCATATGAAAATAAATCCAACAATAAAGTATTCAATACAATGCATTAAAATGAGCTTTAAACAAACATACTATGCATCAAATAAACGACAATAAATAACCCAAGCTTCAAATACTCAAATAACAAACCAAAGTGAAAATTTCATTAATCTACTATGAGCACTTAACAATTAAAATAAACTCAAACATTAATGCCTTAAACAAACATAAATTCAATCCAACATTAACTCTAAATAAAGTAAAGTAAACTTAACAATAAAGTACTTAGAACAAAGATTTAATTAACTCAAGATAAAAGAGAGAGAGAACTAAAAAATAAAATCTTTAACCATGAAATAAATTAATGCACCAACTAACTTAAATAAACATCTAAACTCAACACTAACTCTAATTAAAAGTATTCAATGTAATAATTAATTGAAACTGAATATTAAAACAAGTATTAAAATGACAAAATAAAATAAACTAGTTAGCAAGAGAGAGAGAGAGAGAGAGAGAGAGAGAGAGAGAGAGAGAGAGAGAGAATGTGCTAGCCGTGAGGAGCTTCTCCTTGGTTGTCCAGCGCCCCCCTGCCCCCCCAAATGCACACAACAGCTCTCCTCCTCAAAACCCTCAAAACCCTACACTCCTACTAACTCCAAAAGCCAAAACCCTTTTTACCCTACCCTCCCTTTATGCCTTAGCCTTTTATCTTCTTTTACTTATTTTATCTTCCCCTTATTACACCGCCTCTGCCAACTACACTAAGTGGACCCAACTGCATGGTCAGGTCAAATCATTTTTTTTATTTTTTATTTTTTCTTTTATTTTCTTTTCTTGTTTCTTCTTCTTTTTTTTTTTTTTTTTTTTTTTGTTCTGCAGCACACAAGCCCGATTTTGACCCTCCTAAAACTCGTATCTCTCAAACCTCAAAATACGAAAGTTGTAGAGCTCTTTCTTGGTTTTTCACAGCATTTTGAATCTTCTTAATCGGAACTCAAACGAGAAAGTTATGCCTAGAATACAAAGTATGGTTGGTTTTTAGCTTCCAATAATTGCCTTGTAATAAAAAAATACTAAAAATTCATATATTACTCAATAAAACTCAATTATTATAAATAGAATACAATGTTAAAATATTGAAAATAATTAAGTATTTAATTAAAAATATAATTCTTAATGCATGAATTTAAACATCTAATTAAGCATCTTTGATGCGTAATCACACCCCCCAACTAACGTTTTGGTAGTCTTTAACAAATAACGTTAAAGCAATCAAACCAGGGGAAAATCAACCAAAATTCCAATACTTATGAAACTACATGTCATGAAATATGTTTAATGAGTTTAGGTACACAGGACACATATTAATTCAAGTTAAGTATCAACTGAAAGATTTATACACCATTTAGAAAAATAACCAAGATAATGGAATGTAACAAAGTTCACGTGTACAAGAGAGGATCAAGATTCCAAGATTGACCACCAGCAAACATTAAAGTTTTCAAACACGCGAATTAATCTGAGACAACGCATGTCATGCCCCAAACCCCGAAATGGGACCCAAAGGTGAAAATGTAACTAACATGTCCTTGCATCTGATAAAACATCCAAAGATACAGTACAATGGATGAGGGTCTGACCCCATGGGGTTCCCAGGCACCCTAAACACATCCAAACACAAATATATACGCAGCGAAAAAACCATACATACATATGCAGTACCATACCAGATTCTATACAAGAGCAGACACAATGCTCTATCAAAACATACAAACGGATGCCCAACACATCCCAAAATGGCAACCCACCAAAATTACAGTCCTAGCACTTACCTAACGCTAAACGCGGTACACCGGCCACTATGCTCCCTACACCAGGACGCTAGTTCTGATTACCCGAAGGACCTATAAAAATGTATGTACAGCAGGGGTGAGACACCTCTCAGTGAGGAAGAACACAGGTTATATCGGTGTGTGGCATTTGAGTGTTATCATGATACACTAACATGCATGAATCAATAGGCAAAACATTCAAAACAGTTCTAGTATTTTCACAAGTCAAGCAATATAATCTGGTGTTGTCACACCCTTCAGCTCAAAGTCGGACTGTTTGGTAGTATTTCACACCCTTGGGTAAAAACCGGTGATTTGGTGGTATTTCACACCCTTCGGCTCGAAGCCAGACTGTCTGATGGTATTTCACACCCTTCGGCAAACGCCGGTGATCTGGTGGTATTTCACACCCTTCAACAAACGCCGGTGCCCCCGATAACCTGGCATAGCATCAGCATTGAACTGGTGCAGATCTAGTGTTCGGCTCAAAAGCGGTCAATCTAATGGTATTGCGCACTCTTCGGCAAAAGCCGGATTTTCAAACCTGGAACAATTCGTAACCCCATTCCTATTTTACCAAAATACAACATATGCATGCTCATATAACCAAACAAATCACACCCATTTGGTCATATAAATCATGATTTTTCAAACAAATACAGTTTAAATAAGTCAAGGCACGGTCATCCCAATATCACAGTATAAATCATACATATACTCGGTTTTCAACAAAACCCGGGATTCAGCCCGTCGCCCTTTTTTTTTTCCAAAACTGTAATAATGAAAAACCCATAGTTTTTCCTGTTAGATCCCCCCAAATGAGTAACCAAAACACACACAAGACTGTGGACCACAATTCCACCGAGTCCGATTTCAAAAATAATCAATATAAACATAGTTCCCCTTACCTTTTCCCCAAAAGCAAATCCCGAACTCCAAGGTCCCTAAACAACGAACCGAGTTCCAAAACCTACAAATCATAGTACAGAATATGCTCACGACACTGTTACCTACAAAACTACCAGATCAAACTTACCTCGATTTTATGCCAAAACCCGAAAATCTCCAAAACGGGATTCCGATCCGTAGAAGTTGTAGAGAATCCTTCCACAGTACTCGTGGTAACTTCAGATTTCCGATTCCATCAACGATTGGACAAGAAATGTAGAGAGAGAGTAGGGAGAGTTTAGAAAGAGAGAGAGAGAGAGAGAGAGAGAGAGAGAGAGAGAGAGAAAGATAGAGAGAGAGAGAGATGAGATTGAGATTTCTTGATGAAGAAGTAATGAAAATTTCTTTTTATAGCCCCTTGACCCGGCCCAATTTCATCAATGAAATGGTACCTTCGTCAACGAATCTTCCACTGGCTTCGTCGACGAAATAGTGGCCTCGTCAACGAATCTGGGATCTCCAATTTTCCCGAGACTCCTCGGCTTCTCCTCATCAATGAGTCTCTGAATTTCGTCAACGAGAAGAACAAAGGCTTCGTCGACGAAATCCGGCTTCGTCGACGAATCTGCTCTTTTACCAAAATGTCCCTCTCTTTATATATATAAACCCATTATCACGGTTCAGGTTCTTACAACACATGGTCTTACTCTAATTCAATATCATTGTACTGGCGGCTTTCACACTATTACACTTTAAAAGCCACCCACTTTCTTGATTAGTTAGGACCCTGATAGTAGATCACATTACTACACTAAGGTACCCACTTTTTGTTTAGTTAGGATCCCGATAATAGGTAGCTCTTTCCAATACACAATTGTTCCCCTCTATTTGATTTTTTTCTTTTCTCTTTTTTTGTCTTCTTTTTGCAACTAATCTCTGGCTTGTTTCTTGTTTTCATTTGCTTTAAGCTTTTTTTTTTTTTTTTTTTCTAAACCATTAGGATATGGTTCATTAGAGTCCCAAACAATTGAAGTGTATATCAACCAGAAATGATCTAAGGTAGTATTTCTAAGTCTTCTAACCTGTGTAGTGTGTATAGAAAGACTTTCAACATCTTTCTCTTGGTTACAACTAAATGAAATGGATAAAATTCTCATTTGATTCAAACTCTAATTGCACTACATCCTACATATTTCATATCCTCAAAAAGAAAGAAAGAAAAAGATTTGGGCATGTAACGTTCACAAATGAGGAATTCAGCATGCTCTAAACTTAATACCAGTATTTCCCAAAAGGTGGACCAACCAACATGCAAACATCACATGCAATTTTCACATTGAAATTCTATCACATGGAAGCACACAATTGCACACGCAAATTCTCTCCCCCCAACTAAAATATTGCATTGTCCTCAATGTTTGAAAAGAGAAGCAAAAGAATGATAATGAGGGAAGTAGAAGAGTAAATGAGGGAAGTAGAAGAGTACGTGGGTGCAGTAATAAGGGAAAATAAAAACTAAAACTAAAGGAAAATGTACCTGCTAATAAACTAAAATAAGACAAAATAAAACAAAATAAAAAACAAAGGAAAGAAAAACATCATAGTATGTCTGGTGGAGGCTCGGGAGGAATTTCATCTGGTAGGTGCAGGTCTATAAATTGAACCGGCGAGTCTCCAAATTTGAGTCGCCACAATGAATCAGTCTTGTTACCTACACAAAAGTTACCCTCAATTAAATCAATGCTCTCCAAGGTACCGGACAAAACATATGCAGGTTGGCTTCCTTGTTTTAACAAGAAAGAATCCTTATTCAGTATATTTTCTAGGAAATTCATTTCTTTAAGAACCAGTCTCTGAGGAAAAAGTGTCGAAACAGTTATCTTCGGTTCTTCAGAAATATCAACATCAAAATTTTTACCTGGTTTCTTGAAATTTAAGCTCTCACCATTCTACTCATCGTCTTTATGGGGTGTACTAATCACCTTATCATTGTGGAGATTTGCTTCAGCATTGCACTTCTTAACATTTACTCTAGTAAGGAGAGACGGTTCCACAACTGCCAATCTCTGAGAATAAGGTACCACAAGTTGGTACTCCTTACTAGTCTCAGTCTCCTCATTAACTAACTTCTTCAATTCTAGGCTTGCTTCCTCTGATTTTTCTTTGACTTCATTTGTCTCAATTGTAACTTCAAGTGTCGGGAAAACTGTTTGTTTATTGATGAGTATCTCAGGTTGGGAAACTTCTTTTCCACTTCTCGAAGTAATAACGGTCTCCACTGTCTCAAGATAAACATTATATATTTGTTGTTGTTACTGCCGGTATTCTTGAGGATTAGGCTGAGTATCTACTAAAAATTCTCCTTTTTTTAAGATATTCAACTTCATGCTCATCCCATTAATGGTGCCCTGCAATTCATTTACGGTCTGCATATATTGCTGAAGTGTATCCTCAAGAGACTTCTCCGGTGGAGTAGGTGCTACATTAGATTGAAATCCTTGAAATGCATAGGTCTAATAGATCTGTTGTGGCTGATACTGATGATGAAAGATAGCTTGATGATATGACGACTGATAAGGGGGTGCATACTTGAATTGACTGATTTGTTCTTGCAAAAATTGAGTTCTCTGTGAGGGAGAAAATTTATCCATAAATTCACATTCCATATTAGGTCCATTAGAGATAGAATGAGGTATCAAAGAACTAAACCACATCTTCGCTCTATCCTTCAAAGAGGAAGTAAATAAACAAAGTCTAGTAAATTCATCAGTTCTAGCACTAGGAAAAAAAATATTGCAAGTTAACTCAAACTCCGTCAGGTGTCGATAAGGACACTCGGATTCCATCCCATAGAACTGAGGTATCAATGATGTCCTCTTACGTTGAGTCATAAAATTAAGTGCATTATCAAATAAAATAAGGTAAGATAGTGCAGTGGTGCATGTAGGATGCAAAAAATCCATAAGGTTGTGTTGTGCAGGTGCAGCCATTAAACTCTTTTTTTTTTCTTCTTTTTTTTTTTTCTTTTTCTTTTTCATGAGAAAAATTAAAATAACGGGAAAAACACTAGTTTGAAACTAAAACTAATATTCCCCGGCAACGGTGCCAAAAACTTGACTCACATCTAAAAATGAGTAGCAATATGGCTATCTCAAGTATAAGAGTTACGTCATGTAATAATTAGCCCAAACAGGCCAGATCGTTGCCTTAGGGAATGCAGATTAGTTTTAAACTAGCGCAAAACAGGAAAAAGAAAATGAGAAGACAATTTTACTGAACATGGTTCAGATTCGAAATCTTGGGGGTTATGGAAATTTGTGGTGAAATTGAAACAAGTGAATGAACTAAACTTAAACAAAATCCTAAACTAAAATAAATTAACCTACTCAAATTCTTAAACTTAAAAAAATACTTAAACAAATTAAATCCACATTAAAAATGAGCTCACGTGAAAATCAACTCAACAATAAAGTATTCAAAACAATGCATTAGAATGAGCTTTAAACAAACATATTATGCATCAAATAAATGACAATAAATAACCCAAGCTTCAAATATTCAAATAACGAACCAAAGTGAAAATTTCATTAATCTACTACGAGCATTCAACAATTAAAATAAACTCAAACATTAATGCCTTAAACAAACATAAATTTAATCCAACATTAACTCTAAATAAAGCAAAGTAAACTTAACAATAAACACTTAGAACAAAGATTAAATTTACTCAAGAAAAAAGAGAGAGAGAACTAAAAAAAAACTCTTTAACCATGAAATAAATTAATGCACCAACTAATTTAAATAAACATCTAAACTCAACATTAACTCTAATTAAAAGTATTCAATGTAATAATTAACTGAAACTGAATATTAAAACAAGTATTGAAATGACAAAATAAAATAAACAACAATAAACTAGTTAGCAAGAGAGAGAGAGAGAGAGAGAGAGAGAGAGAGAGAGAGAGGATGTGCTGGCCGTGAGGAGCTTCTCCTTGGCTGTCCAGCGGCACCCCCAATGCACACAACAACTCTCCTCCTCAAAACCCTCAAAACCCTGCACTCTTACTCCAAAAGCCAAAAACCCATTTTACCCTAGCCTCCGTTTATGCCTTAGCCTTTTTTTTTTTCTTTTACTTTTTTTATCTTCCCCTTATTCCAGCGCCTTTGCTACTACACTAAGAGGACCCGGCTCCACGGCCGGGTCAAATCATTTTTTTTTTCTTTTCTTTTCTTATTTCTTCTTCTTCTTTTTTTTGTTCCGCAGCGCACAAGCCCGAGTTTGACCATCCTAAAGCTCGTATCTCTCAAAGCTTAAAATACAAAAGTTGTAGAACTCTTTCTTGGCTTTCCACAGCATTTTGAATCATCTTGATCAAAACTTGAACAAGAAAGTTACGCTCAAAATACGAAGTATGGTTGGTTTTTAGCTTCCAATAATTGCCCTACAATAAAAAAAATACCAAAAATTCATAAATTATTCAATAAAATCCAAATATTATAAATAGAACAAAATGTTAAAATATTGAGAATAATGGCATTTAATTAAAAATATAACCCTCAATGCATGAATTAAAATACCTAATTACGCATCTTTGATGTGTAATCAGGCTAAGCTTACCCTTCTTCCCGAATCTCATTATTCCTTTCATCGGCGCAATTTTTAAGAACACATTATTACCCTCATCAAATTCCAGCGCTCATCGACAGATATCTACATAGCTTTTTTGTCGACTCTTAGATAAGCTTGATTTTCTTATAAGCCCGTTGTACCATCTCAGGCCCCAATATCTGCTTCTCTTCATTTTTATCCCAATATAATGGAGATCGACATCTCCGACCATACAATGTCTCATATAGGGCCATCCTAATACTAGTCTGGTAGCTGTTGTTATACGAAAATTCCACTAATGGTAAATATTGTAACAAGCTATCCCAAAAATCTAATACACAGGTATGCAGTGTATCTTCTAATATCTAAATCGTCCTCTCCGTCTGTTCATCAGTCTGAAGATGAAAGGTTGTACTAAAGGCCAACTGGGATCCCAAAGCTCTCTGTAAGCTTTTCCAGAATTAAGACGTGAAACGTGGATCTCGGTTAGAAATGATGGACACAAGCACTCCATGCAGTTTGACTATCTCATGTACGTACAGTTCTACCAATCTACCCATGGAGTAATTTACTCTAATAGGAAGAAAATGGGCAGTCTTCGTCAGTTTATCAATGACTACCCAGATGAAATCTTGTCTATGCTGTGCGGACAGTAACCCTGATACGAAGTCTATAACAATATGTTCCTGTTGGGTTTTTGTGGAGCCTAGTTGTGTTTTAATTTGGATGACGACCCGACCTCTATTTAATTAGAGATTTCTATCCTAAGGCTTAATCATAAAGAAAAGTTGAGAGAGAGAGAGAGAGAGAGAGAGAGAGAGAGAGAGAGAAAGAGAAAGAGAAAAACAAATAAAGAACAAAGCTTGAGGGTCTTCGGGTGTTTGCAGTGTTGAGCAGCTACAACCTCTAAAGGACTCAGCTGTGTTGCAGAGTGGAGGTAGCCTCGGGGGTAACTGCTGTTGTGCATGGGAGCCTCGGGTAACTGCTGTGCCCGAGAGTCTGGAGCTGGTCTGAGATGGAGATCTGGCTGGTGTGGAATTGCAGAAATTAGTCGGGGCTATTGTGTTGCTGGCTGGCCAAGGCGGATATAGTGTTGGCGTTGTTGTACCTGTGAGAGAGCGAGAGGGAGAGCATTGTATCACTGCACTCTCTGTGTTTTCTTCTTGATAATATTGAAATCCCTGCAACTCCGTGGACGTAGGCAAAATTGCCGAACCACGTAAATATTGTCTTGTGCGTGTGATTGATTTTTCTTTGGCGTTATTTTTTCTCTATTTTTGTTTCTCACGGGTTTCGGGAATTTGTTCTTTTTTCCCAACAGTTCCCACTTCTATTCAGGAATGTGAAGTGGTTACAATGGCCCTGCTGATCTCTGATGCTCAGCATTCACCTGCTGGCACGTCAAACACTGCCCTACATATTCAGCAATCTCTCTTTTCATATTACGCCACCAAAAGGATAACCTCAAATCCCTGTATATATTCGTACTCCCTGGATGTATTGTATACAGGGAA